>NC_056730.1:695744764-695804764 GCF_019279795.1 Protopterus annectens | reverse complement strand
TGTATTTATCAGAAAACAGACTTTCAGGAAAAAAAAAGCTCTGAACAGAGACTTGGAGTTTGCAATGGATTTAACTAATGATTTATTTAGTTATTTTTTAGATGAACATATGCTGTCTGAACACATCTGACCATATTACTGTTAATGTCTGTCATTCCTTTTTTGCCTTTTACAGTCTCGCAACCTTTTACAAGAATTTATTGACTACATCAAAGTAAGTGGTTATTACTTTTTCTTTTTGCTCAGCACGTAATCCCTTGTTTGAACAAATGTTTAAACTCTGGAATTAACATGTATGATTCCGTCAGTTGTACACAGTGTACCTTTTCACTGGTACAGTGGCACTTCATAAGAAACGTGTGGACTAGCATTAACAGTTCAGTCGTGGTCTTGAGGTTTGCATAAATGGTTTTGAAACTCATCTAACAAGATTTTTATTCTATTTTTGAAGATGTGTATAAGTACAAAGAGGAAGTACAGGAAATAAGTATAGTTCTTACAATGTGTGTATGAAAAGTGCAGTTAGAGCAGTCATGCTGTGTAGAGTTATTTTTTAGAAACTAACCAAGACTTCAGCTCACACAGGTCTTGCCTAGGTGAGTACCTGAACAGAACAGAAATGATAAATCACTTTCCTAGTTTGACAAAAAAATTGATACAAGCGGAGTAAGACGTACTTGAATTTGTGTGCTGGAATGTACCAGGGTCACTTACAGCTGTACTAGGTGGTGTAATTTGTGCTGTTAGCAAGGTTCGGTTTATGAGACTTAGTAAAAGAGACGTGTACTGGGTCATGTGTCCTACTTAAGTGTTTTGTGTGTGTGTGTGGGGGGGCAGACCTACACCCAGGTTTTGTCATTGCCTTTTCTCATCTTGAATATGGAAGTGCTCTTTGTTCTGGACATAATGCATCTACTGTTGTTTACCCCTTATACTAAACTTTTAAAACATTTTGAAGTGTAGACTGTCAGGACAGATGATTTAAATTCTGAGTTGTCAAAGAGCAGTTTCTTGTAATAATTTGCCTACTCTGTCTCTCTGTGTAAGTTGGTTAACCAGATAGTGGTCATGGGTCAGCCCTGAAAATGGATACTTATGTCCACTGAGCTGGCCTAGCTAACAAATGTATTAAAATATAGAATACAATGTACATTTGCTTGTAGCTCCTCTGCTTTCCAAAAGAGTGTATAAGTGAGCTGCTGTGCCAATGGTGCTGGTGTGTGTGTGTGTGTGGGGGGGGGGGGGGGTAGTCCTGTATACTGCCTCTTCCCATTCAGTTCAGGAGTTGTTGCTGCCCTTTACTTATTCATGTTAATGAAAACCCTTCCAACTTCTAGCCTTCGTATGTGGCATTTCTGACTGACATGTCTTTGTTTTAAGTAAATCCCTGCTTACTCTGTCTAAAACTACTTTAATTTCATTTCAGGTGACACTTCACCAGCAATAATTGCTGAAGCAGTGTTCACATAAATATTCTTCCAAGTAGACATTTATCTTGCAGCTTGTATTCCTTTCTTCTCAAACCCCTTGACAAATAGTTTGTGTTGCTATGTAAATTGCTCATGATGTGTGTCATTAGCAACATTTCTTCTAGTCTTTTAAATTCATTTATAGAGTGCAAATCAGAACATAGCATGTACTTAATGTATGTAAATAAAGGTGAATAATAGAGATTGACATGCTCAAAACCAAAATGTAACATGAAATTAAATAAATGAATGTAATTATGTGTCGCACAGAAGTGTATATGTATTTATACATGTATACATATACGTAAACACACATACACAAGCAGGGAAGAAAACTTGCAGGCTACCTAGACTTCAGAATTGGTCATAGATCATGTCTTTTTAATAGTCTTCACAATGTGTCAGTGTCAATGGCAGCCATTACTTCTGTTGTCAGTAAGTCCAACCTGCAGTGGAAGAAGAATCTGCAGTCAACTTCCACACATTTTAAGAAACAACAACAAAAAAAAGTAAATATCTTCAGTAATTGAAAAAACGTAGTCAAGAAAAACAAAAAAATCCACTAAAAATGAGCAAGAATTATGTCTCCCTACATAACAGACCAAGCATAGGAGAATGGATTATTTTAATAAATGCCTTTAATTCTACCAAAAGTAATGAATGTAGTACGCATGGATCACCACCACATGTACTATCACACTGTATTAGTACAATTTTGTGCAAAGCCCAGTTTGCAAAAACTGTAAAATATTTAAAATTAAATTGTGCACCATCACTCAGGAGTTCAGACATAAGGATCTCTAAAATGAGTGCCTTGAGAATTTCATACAGAGTTCCACTTAGTATGTAACCCTGCAAAGATATTTAAAATGGGCATCACACTTTATATGACCTGGAACACTGACATCTCGGCTATGGCACTGAATTTCTGCAACTTGGATCCAAAATTCAATTTATGAAACTAACTGCGAGACAACATTTACAAAGGAATTTTGCAACAATGTACAAGTGCTTTGCTGGTTCCATAAAATGACTACCCTGAAAATTTCAAGCCATAATTCCACATTGTTGTACATGATTATAAACTATCAGTTAAAATTGAAGCTGATAAGACATGAAAAAAAATATTTTTAAACATTAATGCGTATAACTCTGCCAGCAATTAATATTTTGAGCTTAAAGACCACTACTGCCTGATGTGTGCACTGAATATGTGCAGGTTAGGTCTAAAAATGCAGTTTATGAAAAAGACTACATGCAACATTTATAAGACAGTTTCACAGTGGCACATACCAGCTTAATAGAAGGGCCCCTAAAATGACTGCCCTGAAAATTTCATGCCAGAATTCCAGAGTAAAAGGCATAACCCCCACACAGCAATTTAGTTAAAATGGCTAGAGGAAATATTTTATATTAAATTACACTGCAGAACATATGATTTTCATACATAAACTAGAAAACAAAAAAATGACCAAGTAAAATGCAGATATCCATTTTATAAGTGCAGTAAGGCAGCCTGGGTATGCATTGTACAGATATTACTACAGGCCTAATGCCTAGATATTATAAGGCACTTTTCCTTTGGGCATGTGGTAATGTGTGTTACATGCACATCCCTTAATGCCTAATGATACACACAGAGAGCATATGTGCTCCCTTAGTGTAGCATTTACAAAGCTGATATAGTACTGTGGCAATTTTTTTTATATTCAGATTGCTTTAGTTGTGTCGCAGTCTTTGGCAAATAAAAATGTTTAGCTCTTATATAAAATTACATTCACTAACACATTAAGCAGAGTAGCTAACATTAGTTGCCCAAAAATAAAACAGAGTGCTAAATGCGATATTTTTCTCTGTCTCTTTTTTATTGCTGACCTTCATTTCCTAATTTGTTTACGTTTTGAATACATGGCAATTATTTTTATGGCTACCGATTTTTGTCCTGTATAAAGTATGTGACAAATTATATAAAAAGCAAAATTTGTTGATAGTTGGGGGCATTATGCATTAAATGTACAGTGGCAGGTCAGAAAAGAAATGCTTATAAACACCTTTCCTGTATGGCAATATTTTACATTTCCTGTGTTCACTTCTGTGTGTGATATTGGCCGTTTCATAAGTTTGTTGCATGTTACTAACATCTTTTGATCTTTTATTAATTTTGCTGGTGGAATTCTGAAATTGTTATGCTTTAAGGGTATTATTATTTTTTTGTTTGTTTATTTCTCTCTTATATTGCATCTGTTTATGCTCTTTTTGTCTGTGCAGTCAGTTGAACTTTGTGAACAGACAGTCCATAAAATCACCCCTGTGTCTACTGGGGAGGAAGGAGGGATATCACTTAAGATTATGTAGGACAAAATGGAGCTGTCTGGGGGAAAATCTTTTTTGTCTGTATTTTGGCCACAAATGCATCTTTTTACACAGATCATAGTAAAGCTCATTGCATTTGCCTATGTATGGGTGTATACACACCTAACACTACACAGATGAAATTAAGATTTCACCTGTTGTACAAGTCTTTTTCTCATTGCCAAGTAGATTCCTCTGGGGTGACAATGTTCTCTCTCTCAGACTTGAGGTTGTATTACTGTTGACTGAGCTAGTTTCCCTAGGACACTGAGAAATTCTGCTGCTCATCTTTCAGAGTTTCTTTATCAGCTACCATATCACCACCATTTCAGACATACAAACCTCACTTTAATATTTTATTCCAAAGGATGGTACCGCAGGAGTGTAATGTCACATGCAGTAACTTGCCACACCTGGCATCCATGTGTTCTCATACAAATTATAAGAGCTTATTTAAGTTTTGCAGCATGTTAGAAGTTTTCATATCATCCGTTGGGCAGACAGGTTACAGAAGTCTTTCCTGCCACGGGTACTTTCCTGTCCCAGGCTGTCTGGCCTGCTTATAGATTCTGTTAATTTAGTGATAACAGAATTAATAGTACACATGCAGGCATTTATTATGCATTAACTTAATAAGAGGTAACCCAACACAGTGGTTTAATAGTATTTTTAACTCTCAATGCTTGTTTTTCCTGGTTTGGTTCTCTGCAGGAGCTCCATTATATAGTCAGCATTTCCACCGAGTGTTTTCTGAGTCTGTTTCTTCCCACATACCAAGGCACCCAGATAGGTAAATCAGCAAAGCCTAAATCAAACATAGGTGTATGTGCTGTGTAATCTGTGTCATCTGGTGGAGTATTTTTCCACCTAGTATTGTTTCCTGCCTCACACTTCTTGCTTACCAGGATAGACTTTAGCTCCTGGTGACTTCAGACTTTGTAAAGCGGGTATTGAAAGTGGATGGTTGCATAATAAGAGTTTGTGTCAACTGATGCATCCAATAATTTTAGTTGAATATTAACCAGTGGAATTGAAGACTAATCGGCCTGATAGAGAAACAAATTTAACCAATGTGTACTGTGATGCCACTGTTTCCAAATGCTATGTTCCCTATAGGTGATCATATTTTCAGCTGGTCAGCACACTGTGCAGTGTAATGTGCCATCTGAAATGCAGCCAATCACATTACATTAAGTGAAGCTGCAGAAGAGTGGGCTAAGATATGTTTTCCTTTACCCTACTGTTGCTGTGGTCTTATAGCTGATATATTTAGAGATGTAAAGGTCAAAATTATTGTTTTAGTTGCAGAGCTTTTTGATGGTTCAGGACGCGATTAGTCATGTAAGATGGACTGAATCTCAACCAATTGTATGTTTGATCAGTATAAATTCCCAACTGCCTTATACTTTCTAATTGTTAAAGCACATATCCTGACAGTTTAATTGTCTAGCACTCCTTTTTTCACTCTTCCAGAGTCCATGATATCTGTCATTTCCTCATAAAACTCTTTGATACATACTCAGTAAGGTGTGGTATTGTTTAATTTATGGTGTGATAACTAGTTCTGGAACAGATCCAAGCATGAACCTGAGCAATATGATTTGCCCTACAGTAATACACAGCTGCATTGCTTACTGTTATACATTGTCTCAATTCAGAGAGTAATCATTTTTTTGTGGAACATACCAATGATATGTAGTATCGTTAGTGTAGTACTGTCTCCTTATTGCAGGTGTCTAGAATATGCGTAGCCATTTTATAATATAATATGCATTAAAACAAGCCTAAGAAACTTAAATCAAGTTGTTAATGAATGTTGAAACTACATCTCCATTACTTTCTGAAGGATAAGAAATCACACAGTCTGCCACTGCAAGGCCACCTTGATGGGCCATTGTTTGGTTCTTCTTCTGTGTCTGTCATCATTTGGCAAATAACTTGGGTTGTCACATATCTGAGAATGTTTGTGCACCTCTTCTGATGCACAGTGGGATGTAGTGCACCAAATACATAAATGTACATATTCCCCAAACCCAACATTTTATTTTTGATTACATAGTTTGCAGTCCTTGTCCTGTTCTTGCTTTTACATGCATTAACATCGGTACACCACAAAGTGTCCATGGCCACTGGATTACCTGGCAGGATTCATACCATTTCCTTTCCTCGTTTTGCCTCTGGGAAGGGCATAACAAGTATAACTGCTACAGATGTTGGTGCTTTAATCCTTCTACTCTAGAACATCATAGAGGAAAGCTTTTGGTCTTTATGGCTTTGTGAGAACCTTGTGAGTAGACTGTCAGGAGTGTCTTTCACCTAGCACCAAGTTCAGGTCAGATTGCCAAAAAGCCAAGCATCTGAAGAGTAGTTTGAGGCTTAGACTGCCCAGAAGATAAGCATAGTGTTCAACAGCCCTGCCTCCCCAAGTCCCTGCATGTGCTTGTCTCATCCTCCACTAGCAAGGACTTGAACCTGCATCCCTGGGAGAGGAGGTACATCCCATGGTTTCTTGAACCCAAATAATCTGTTTAATGATTCAGTGCATGTGGTCAGCCAGTGTGATCTTATGGAGTGGTCTCTTTTATGTCACCGATCATTGATTTAGCAGAGACTGGGATAGAGCATCTCCCTTGCAGAGCAGCAGGCAGAACTGCCTCTCCCAATTGTTCCTGGTTGCAGAATGCCAGTCAGGTCAGTCCTTCACCTGGGCTTGCATCTTAAGAGCTGGACAGCAAACAGATGTATGGTAGTGGGAGTTTGAGTCAGGAAGAAGGTGGAAATCCACTACATGTTTCTGCATCAGTGGGTAGAGCAAACAACAAAATGTAGTACTGATTTCAAGTGACAGCTCTTTAGTCTGCCATAGGTGCCAGCGAGTACAATAGTTTGCCATTTTGCCATGTGATAGAGTTTTAATCTCTGTATTGGTATGATAGTAATTTTCCTCATTTGTCTTGTTGGTGCTTAGTGTCTGAAACTGTTCATGTCAGCAGTCTGAAATCTGGTCTGACTTATAAAGGCTGTGAATAAGCTTGAGTGCCTTCCAGAGTCTGCTTGTGCACTGGCTTGTGGAGGTGCATTAGCTAGGGTCATAGCCTCACATGTGTGACTACAAGCCATTGAGCAAAGTCTTGGCCACCTCCTTTTTTGGGAGAAAAGGATTTCAGGCAGCCTGATGAGGACTTGGTCAATGATCTAATGCGTAGGAAGCAGTCCTAACCTCTATGAAGGGCTTTTTCCTTTTCTTCGTTTCCCACTTCTTTCTACTGTTCTAAACCTAGCAAAACTCAGAGGGGTAGACGCCTCCTTCCTCTCTGCAGTGTCCTGCGTATCATCACGCATTCTTGCCACCTCTCATTGCAGACTTGGTCACTCAAGAGGATGACCCACTGCTTGCTCTGCTCCAGTCCTCACTCTCTGATATGAAACTGTTTGTAAGGAGAGAATAGTTCTCTAAGTTTGCCTCATTGTGGGAATCCTTACAAAGAACTAATGTGTGCTAATCATGGTCATTCCTGTCCACATCTAGAACTCGCGGGTCCTGCCCCCAGAAAGAGCTTTCCTGGTGGATTCGTTTTTTTTTTTACTGGAACTCTTGGAACACTTGCACACTGCATTTAAGAGGGACAATAGACAAGAGAATAGCTTGTTCTCAGAAGAATGTTTGGGCTTTACTTTCAGCATTTTTCTAGTCCTGAAAGGGATGACTGCATTATTTTCCATTCTGGACCTCAACCAGCATATCCCTTGTGCTCAGCATTGGATAAACTCCTGCAGGGACTCATGCCATTGCTCTTGCAAAGTGCTTTTATGGTGTCCTTGGATATTATGGACACATTTTGGCACATCAGAATTTAGGGTCTACACAGAAAATTCCTCTGGTTTGCTCTAGATGGGCATCCCTTTTAGTGTAAACTGTTGGCACTTGGGAATTTCTAATGTACCATAGTTTTTTACCATGGCTGTGTCCATGTTGACCAAAGCTTTGCAGGGAAAGATCTTCATATTCTCCCTTGTAGGATAAGTAGCTCTTAAGTAGCTCAAGGGACAATCTTAAACCTTCACAGCAGTAAATGCATACACGGTTTTAGTCTTTGGAGTTCACCATAAATTGATGTATGTTCTCTCTGATTTCTGGTCATGGGATGGCCTTAATTGGCATGCAGTTTGGATGTTTTCCAGTAGACGTTCATTTTTTGGATGTTTTCCAGTACACGTTGCTAATTTTCTTGGAGAGGACACGAGGTCATGGCCTTAGCCTCCTGGATGAGGATGTAGCACGTGGTATCAGTTCAGAATGTGCTGTGCTTCCTGAAACTTAATAGCTGACAAAAGTATTATGGTAAGGTCTGCACACCTAAGGAAGCTGATGTATTGGAATACAAGGTATCATTTTCTTCAGAGTCACTATGTGCTCATAGAACTTTTCACCTAGACTTGGCAGGATGGAGAATCTGCACCAACCTCATGGTGGGGTTTTCTTTTCTGCAGTTGAATCTGCCACTGATTCTCATTGTAGGTGCTTCAGTAGAAGGCTAGAGGAGTCTTCTAGGCTCCCACATGGTAGAGGGAATGTGCTGCACCCCCCCCCCAGTGGGGAGTCTATATCAGGCTGTTGGAATCAAGAGCTTCTTCCTAGGGAGACGGCGTTGCTTCCTGTGTACATTCTTCTCCAATCTGACGACCGTTCCACCATGTGATACTTGAGCAAGAGGACTCAAGGTCATCCCTGTGCAGTCAGGCGGTGCCCATCTGGCAGTGGGTTATATACCAGAATATCCGCATCATCCTTGGGAAGTAAATGAGCTGGTGGATTGTTGGGCCATGTCCACTCTCCTGTCTTCAAACTACAGATTCATATGTTGTGCCTGGTCATGGTGTACCAGAATCCGATCACTGTGATATGTTTTTGTTCAGGAAAATGTGGCCCTTCTCATACTCTTAATTCATCATAAGGAGAATATGATAATGGTGTTTATTATTTACTTTTGTTTACCTGGATAGTCTGACTGGGTGATGGCCCATTTTCAGCGGATTTTCAGCGGAGGCCCAGGAAGAAAATCTCCAGGAAAAGTACAATAACTGTTAAAAAGAACATTTACAAAGAACAATGCTTGATGAGTAAACAACTTTTAGAGAATTTCACAAAGACAAAAGGTTAACCAAGAACAAAATGTAGAAGGTTTTATAAAGAAACCCAGTGCATGAAAGACAATAACAAAAGAGTATTTGCAAGAGACAGAAATTATAGAGTAAAAATAACAAACTTTTTATACAGAGATTTGTTTTTGTGCCATATATTTGTCAGAGGCTGGGGGTATAAAGTGTAGAGCCAGAGAAAAGTATAAACTGTATAGATTAGTTCAACATGTAAATGATAAATCACCTGTATGAATGAAGTATAAGAATACATTGCCTGTTGTATGTGACATTTAGGATTCTGAGAAAAGGGGTAAATCTAGAGGAGAAAAAGGAGACAGAGAAGTAGAATAAATAGGAAAGGGAGACAAGCTATAGAGGATAAAAAGTATAGAGAAAGGTAGAATAAATAGCTTCCTAGAGGGGATAAAAAGTAGACAGAGAAGTAGGATTAATAAGAGAAGTGAGAAGAGTTGGGGGATAGAGGTGATAGTGACGATAGAAGAAAGCTAAAGAAACAGAAGGAAATGGGAGGGAGTGAGAAGAAGGGAATAAGAATCAATAAGAAAGATCCAGGGCATGTAAAGGGGAGAAAAAGTGAAAAGGAAGCTGAGGTAGTGGGCAAAGTCAGGAAGAAATGTAAAGCGTCAGAAGAAGTTGTCAGCCAGTACTAGAACATAAAAAATCTAGTTGCTGCCTAGGTAATCTTTCAGTATTTTTTTGAAATGAGAAATGTTGGTTGTAGTTAAAATGGTCTGTAGGACAGAATTCATTTTTTTTTGCAATATAGTTTGAATAGACAGAGTAACCAGCTCTACTGAGGGATTTAGTGACCTGTAGGAGAGATTTGGAGGAAGACTGGAGGTTCTTCTTATTGTAGGGTTGAAGCATGAGACGAGGGGCAAGATGGTATTTGAGTTTGATGTGCAAAAGAGAGTTGAGTATATGTTGGTGGCGTAATTGAAGCCAATGCAGTTGCTGTAAGGCAGACCAGTGATGTGTTCAGAGTGAAGAGTTGGTGGCAAATCTGGTAGTTTTATTGCAACAGGTCTCCAGTTTTGTTAGACTTGTCTTAGGTTTGTAAAGATGGGGATGCATATAGGAGTAAAGAGAGAGAATGTGTTATGGCCGTGTCTTGTCTTGTGGTATTTGTAAGGAAAGGCTTAAAATATCCTTCTATTCCCATGTTGCAGTGCTCATCACTTATGAGTTTTCTCCACTTGCTGCCTGAACATCTGGCCAGTATACAAAGGTTTTCAGTCACTGTATGGTGCGTGGGACGTCTGATGTGGCTAGCACAATGTGGGCCATAAAAGTGATGTCTGCACACACCAGCCCTCAGAACTTCTCAGCCGCCAGTCGAACATCAGGTGTTCCTGCCATCCCAGCCATCTGATTACAAGAAATCAAACAAGTGCCCCTTTGGGGAACCTTTCAGTCATTTTATTTTATTTAATGCCTGTTCATGTCATTCAGAAAGGGCAAGTGTAAGTGCGGCTGTCAGATACCCTACAAGGACGCCCACGATCAGTGTCTCTTCTGTTTAGGTCAGTCGCATGACTACAAGGCCTGCTCCATTTGTCAGGCATTTGTGCCGAAAGCCTTGCGCAGCTGTCTGCATGCGCTCAATCTCTACCTAGAAAATCAACGACTAAAGCAAATAGCCTTAGGTATGGAGGGTTCCACTGGCGTATCCGCTGAACTGCCAAAAAAAGGCCAAGACTACCAGGCCAACCTCTACAGCTGCGCCTCCTTTGTGCAACCCTCAGCCTGTGGCCTGATGTTGACTGTCAACATCGGCCTCGTACAGGATCCAGGCTCCACTGCTTCAGATTTAGTGGGTACCTCCATGGAAGCTGCACAATCCCGCCTGGAGGGCATATCTGTTGAGGCTTTACCAATGTTGGTCTCTGACACCGGGGGGGGGGGCAGTGATTCTGGTAGGTCCTTTGGATCCCTCCAGTTCCTTACTGTTACCTGATTTCAGGCCTTCCTCCTTTCAGATGCCTGCCAGGCCTCTCAAGAGAAAGGAAAAAAGAAAGCACATCTCTTCTTCCCCTGAAAGTATGCATGATTGGCAGGCCTTCAGCCAAAGTTTGTTTAATGCCTTCATGGCCTTACAGCCTTCCACTACAGGGACTTCTACTATGCCTCCTCCTACTCTGAGCCCAAGGCCTCAAACATCTGACCCATCCACGAGGGAAGAAGAGGATTTTTCTGATTCTTCATCTAAGGAGTCACTCTGCTATACCTCTCAGCTTCCTTCTCCCTTCTCCCTTGCGGTATGGCTCCCCAGAGGAAAAATCTGTTGACCCTGACTCCCCAGCTGAGGATTTGACCTTTGGGGAAACCATTGCCAAGATGAAAGAACATTTTAAGTGGGAATCTTCTGAAATGACTGAGGTTCAGAAAAGGTGTTATGACCTCATTCAGATGGGTACTGCTGTGATGGCTTGGTGGATAACTACTAGGACTATGGTGTATAGGGTCCTGGGTTCAAAACCTGCATGGCTGTTTTTTCTCACTAAAAGAATCACAGGCCTAAAGCAGATGCCCTACGCTGACCGCCTTAAAAAACTCCAGCTATACTCTGTCGCATATCGTCTACTCAGAGGCGATCTGTGCTTAACATACAAGGCCATGTCAAACCCAGAGCTGTTGGACATGCTACACTTAAAGAAATCCCAATCCCTCAGAGCTACACGCTCCAGTGATCTAAATCTTGTCATCACAATAAACAAAACATGCTGGAGGGATAGGTTCCTGACCCAGAGACTCCCCAGACTCTGGAATAGATTGCCCATACATGTCAAGCAGAGTGCCTCTTTGGACCTCTTCAAAAGGAACCTTGACGATTGGATGGGAGAAAGGAAATTCACCCCAGGGAGTGATGTCAGTCGCCCTGCTAGACAGGGGTCCAGGAAAGTAAATAATGTGGGAAGAAATAGCCAGGGAATTGTTATGGCTAGGCTTGTATAGGCCCTAGGGCTGATAGCCTAGTACCAACCTATGAACCTATGGCTTCCCCAACCCCTACTGCTGTGCCTCCAATTTTGCCTGCCTTCCTGGATGCCTTCTCTTCAGCATCCTTGAACCCCTGTTCACAACCCCCTGCTCCATGCAGGCCTGATAGATTTTATAAAGTCCCTGAAACTGCCAAGTATCATAAATGTCCTCTAGCAGACCCTGCCACAATTTACATAGCCACAGATAAAGCATCTAAACTATTGCTTACCAACACCATTCTCCCTGCTGACAAAGACAGCAAAACCATGGAGTGTCTGGTTAAGAAAATGTACACGTCTGCTACTCTGGCCTTCAGGGCTACAAGCTACCAGACACACATAGCTAAACGTGCCTTCTCTCTCCTGGAGGAAACCTCCGAATTGTCTGATGCACCAGATTTTGCTACCAAAGCTTCACCGTCTTCCCTTCTGGCTCTCACCTCCCAAGTCACCGGACACTCTGTAAAGTGCAGTTATGATGCTGCTGAAGCCTCAGCTAGGTCAGCAGCATCAGCATCTGCCTTGAGAAGAGATTTATGGTTACGTCTCCAGCCCATTCCAGATGACTTTAGAGCAAAGCCAATTGATGCCCCTCTGGACAACGCAGCTTTGTTCGGGAATAAAGTGGCTGAAGGGAAGACTCCAAATCCAGCTCCAGACAAGTGGAGTACCTCAGGGTTCAGTCCTGGGGCCGCTCTTGTTTGGCATCTACTTCTCTGAAGTACAGGCCAACACTAAGGGACTCTGGCTAACAAAGTTCGCAGATGACTGCAAACTGGGAGCCATTATTGAATCCCCAAATTATTTGGATACTCTACAAAAGGGCTGTACAGAAACAGATGCTTGGTGCCAAAGCCATGGGCTCAAGCTCAATGCCAAGAAATGTATAGTTATCCCCTTTGGGAAAAAACATGCATCTGTGAATTACCATATAGGTGACAGTACACTAAACACCAAAAGTGTGATAAGAGACTTGGGGACACAGGTGGACAGTGGTCTCACCTTCGATAACCACATTGCCACAACAGTCAGGAAATCCTTCTATGTGGCACACCTCATCACTAAGGGCTTTTCATCCAGAAGAAAGGAGGTCATTGTCCCACTGTACTCATCCCTCATTAGACCCATTATAGAATACAACGCCCCGTTTGGTATGTACCTCTCAAGACATCTGCAACAACTGGAAAGGCCACAGAAATACCTCACTAAAAGAATCACAGGCCTAAAGCAGATGCCCTACGTTGACCGCCTTAAACTCCAGCTATACTCTGTCACATATCGTCTACTCAGAGGCGATCTCTGCTTAACGTACAAGGCCACGTCAAACCCAGAGCTGTTGGATATGCTACACTTAAAGAAATCCCAATCCCACAAAGCCACACGCTCCAGGGATCTAAACCTTGTCATCACAATAAACAAAACATGCTGGGGGGATAGGTTCCTGACCCAGAGACTCCCCAGACTCTGGAATAGATTGCCCATACATGTCAAGCAGAGTGCCTCTTTGGCCCTCTTCAAAAGGAACCTTGACGATTGGATGTGAGAAAGGAAATTCACCCTAGTGAATCATGTCAGTTCCCTGCTAGACAGGGGTCCAGGGAAGTAAATAGTGTGGGAAGAAATAGCCAGGGAATTGTTATGGCTAGGCTTGTATAGGCCCTAGGGCTGATAGCCTAGTACCACTCTATGAGCCTATGATTTATTTAAGTCACTACACCAAAAGTGGAAGGAGATGCAGGATTTAAAACACCTGCTAGTCTCCCCATCCCTAAATTCCAGAGGAGCTGCCCAGCTAAAACTCAGTTTATTCGAAAGCACTCTCACCCTGCTGCTCCCACTAGGTCAAGAAAACCGCCAGAAAGCGACCCCATCCTGCTTAGAGCTTCCCCCTCTTCTCACCAGAGGCCACCCTTTCAAGATAGGGCAGGTAGTATTTGACTACCTGCCATCTCTGAAACCCCCACCCCCTCCTTCTCTCCCTCTGTCAGTTTGTCTCTCTTACGGTCTTCCTGTGTGTCCATCACATCAGATAAATGGGTCCTTTCAGTCATCCAAAAAGGGTACTTCATGATCTGGCTTATGTCCTCAAAATGAAAGGTTATACCACAACCTCCAAAACAACAGATACACTTACTGCAGCCAGTACTACAAACACTGCTGGACCAAGGCACCATTGAATTAGTGCCACTGGCTGCAAAACATAGAGATTTCTACTCCAGGATTTTCCAAGTCCCAAGAAAAGATGGTCCTTGGAGACGAATCCTGAATCTCTCTCTGTTCAACCTCTTCATTCACCTTCCTACCTTCAGGATGTTGACCTTACCAGCTCTTTTCCCACTACTACTTCCCCAAGGATTCATGACCACCTTAGATATAAAGGATGCCTATCTTCATACCCCCATCAAGCCCAGTTTCAGGAAATACCTGAGGATTTCCATGTGCCCTTCTCACTTATTATCTGCCTTGCCCTTTGAGCTCTCAGCTGCACCCAGGGTATTCACCAAATGCCTGGCTCCAGTTATTGCCTTCTGCAGAACAAAAGGAATCCAGATATTTCCCTATCTGGATGACCTGCTTGTACAGGCAGACTACAAGGAGACCCTCCAGCAACACACATTTCTTGCCTCTTCCCTCCTACAGTCCCTAGGATTTTAGATAAACTTCCCAAAATCCCAACTGGAACCTTCTCAAGACATGGTCTTCTTGAGGGTGCAGGATTCGCACAGACATCATGAGGGTCTACCTTCTCCAACAAAAGGTGAAAAGCTTGGTGGAACACCTACTAATGGTCCGTCAGACAACAGAATTGACTGCAAGGTAGTATCTCAGGCTCCTGGGCTACATGGCAGCCACTAACCCCATATTACCATTACCAAGACTCCATAAAGTTGCAGTGGTATCTAAGTTCAGTCTGAACCCAGCACTCACACCCCTTGGAGAACAGGATTCCCCTCCTGCCCTTCTTCAAACTAGAAATCCAATGGTGGTTGAAGTAAGTGAACTTCAACCCAGGCCTTCCCCTCCAACCACCCAAACCCAAACGGATCATGCACACAGATGCCTCAGACATGGGCTGGGAGCAACTCTGGACCATCTGAAAGTGCAGGGTCTGTGGCCAAAGCCACACAAAAAAGAACACATCAGTGTCAGAGAAAGGGGCAATTCTCCTGACCATTCAGGCCTTCCAAACTTATCTACAACAGGGACCTCTAAATATCTTTACAGACAATACAACAGTGCTGTGGTATCTCAACAGACAGGGGGGAACCAAATCTTTCTTACTTTGTAGACTAGCTGTCCCAGTGTGGGAACTAGCCAACTCCCAGGGAGTTACCCTGCAAGAGGTCTACATTCCTTCACTGCAGAATGCTCAGGCAGACTGTCTCTGCAGCTCCATCACAAACAACCATGAATGGATGCTGCACCAGGGATGTTTTCCTGTACCTGGTCTACCGGTGGGATACACCTCAGAGAGACCTGTTTGCCTCCTCCATCAACAGGCAACTTCCTTCCTTCTGCACCAGGCTTCCACACCCTCAGGCAATGGCAACAGATGCCTTCACAAACTCTTGGAAGGGGAAGTTTCTCTATGCATCCCCCCTTCCCACTTGTACAGAAGGTCATGCTGAAGATTCAGCAGGACAGACCAAAAATCTTGCTGGTGACTCCCTATTGGCCAAGACAGCATTGGTTCCCCCTAGTACTACAACAGTCCAAGGGCAATCACACCAAGTTACCTCTCAGAGTGGACCTTCTCATAACACAAGGGATCCCAAATCCACCCACAGTGGCAGTTACTGCATCTTACCCTGTGGCTGATAGGATTCTGATCCCCTTCAGACACCATTACAATGAGGATGTGCTCACTGTCCTGCAGAAGGCTAGGAAACCAAATACGAGAAAATCTTACATTTCTAAGTGGAAGAGATTTTTTATATGGTGTCTCGAGATGGTTGGACCCGCTTGCTAGTGAGACCCCTTTAGTTCTGTCTTACCTGTGTGAACTGTTGCGGACAGGATTGGCCTACTCTTCCATTAAAGCCCACTTGTCCGCCATTTCAGCACGTCTCCCTCTGGAAACCCCCTACCCAATGTCCAGACTACCAGCTAAGTTATTTTGTAATAGGGTCCTTCACCTGAGACCTCCCAGGAAGCCATCTCCACCCTTATGGGACCTCAACTATGTTTTGGAAAAGCGTATGCTTCCTCCTTTTGAGCCAGCAGACAAAGCTTCCCTAAAACACTGTACATGGAAAACTGTTACTCGTGGCCTTGACCTCGGCCAGAAGAGTGTCAGAGCTGCAAGCTGTCATGGCTATTCCACATTTCTTGGTATTCCACACTGACAGGGTTACTCTTAGAATCCAACCCTTCCTTCGTGCCCAAGGTAGTGAATGATCTTTCCCTAAATCAATCCATTCACCTTCCTACCTTCTTCCCTAACCCACAGGGGGGCAGTGAGAGAGTACTGCATTCCCTGGATGTTCACAGACAACTCATATTTTACCTGCACAAAACCAAATCCATCAGACAGGCTTACCAGCTCTTTGTTTCCTTCCATCCCAGGGAAGCCAGTAACTAAACAGACTATTTCAACCTGGATTTCCAAAACTATCACCTTCTGCTCCATTTCCATGGGAAATCCTTGCAGGGTACTCTTAAAGCACAGTCCACCTTCAGGAGCCTTCTTCAGAGGTTTGGACACCTCTACCATTCTTGAAGTAGCCACTTGGTCATCAGTGCAGACCTTCACCAGCCACTACAAGTTAGACCATATTTCCAGAGCCAGGGAGGGTTTTGCCAGGGCTATCCTTCATGGATTCCTGGAGACCGCCTCTAGACCACCTCTCCCTTCCTCACAGTGAGCTTTGGCACTCACCCATATGTGATGAATACTGCAACATGGGAATAGAAGGCCATAGAAAAGTTTTGGAAAATCTTA
The DNA here is from genome assembly GCF_019279795.1 of Protopterus annectens. Lineage (NCBI taxonomy): Eukaryota > Metazoa > Chordata > Ceratodontiformes > Protopteridae > Protopterus > Protopterus annectens. The sequence goes on along the minus strand of NC_056730.1, from coordinate 695,787,857 downwards.
CCATAACCATAGATGTCCTTCTCTTCCATGTTGCAGTATTTCTTCCCACCCACCTACCCCTCCTGTTGTAAAGCCTTTCCCTTTCTGGATGGCACAGGGCTGGCAGTACCCTTGCTAGGACTGGTTGATACTGGGGCTTACAGTTCTGAGGGCTGATGCATGCAGATGTCACTTTTATTGCCAACGTTGTGCTAGCCACATCAGACATCCCACGCACCATACAGTGACTGAAAACCTTTGTATACTGGCCGGACGTTCGGGTAGCAAGAGGAGAATACCCATATATGATGAATACTGCAACAGGGAAGAGAAGGACAGCTAAGGTTATAGTAAGAGTTTGCACAACTTTTCTTTCTGAAAAGAGAACCTAGTCTAATATGAGGTTTTTTTTGATGGTCTGTGCTAGGTGAACATCAAATTTTAGGTTATTATCAATAATGTTGCCTAAATTTTTTTGTGGGATACAGCTAATATGAAGGTGGTGTTGGATGAGTGAATTTGGAAAGTGCTACAATGATCATGTGATTTAGTGGGAGGAAACCACATCACTTTAGTTTTAGAAGGTTTCAGTAGAAGATGATTCAACAGGTAGGAAGGATTGCTGAGTAGAGCAAACAAGTTGTTTGAGGGAAGGAGCGACACATATCCGAGTTGAATCGTCTGCATATTGGACTGTAGAGGCTAAGTATGTTGAAGACTTAAGTTGATTAGTAAATATACTGAAAAGGAGGGGACAGAGGATAGAACCTTGTGGAACACCCAAGGGTGACCGATAACAGTGAAGAGCGTTCCTGTTGGCATTTGACAGCTTGCTGACAGCCGGATAGGTAACTATGAAACCAGGCTAGTGCGGAGGAGCTGAGATGTAGAAATGCTAGTTCATCAAGGAGTTTTTAGTGAGGAACTGTGTTGAAAGCTTTAGAGAGATCTAAGAAGATGGTGGAAACAGATTGTCCATTATTTTTATGGTGGTTAATGTTATTAGTAAAGCGTAGATGGGCAGTTGTGCTACGGTGAGAGCAGAACCCATGTCTGTTAGATAAGCGATTGTTGAATAACAGTTTAATAGTTGCATGTGGATACACTTTTCTAGAAATGGGAGGGGGTGGAAATGGGTCAGTAGTTAGAAAACTCAGTGGAGGTATCTACTTTGTATAAGGGAGGAATGTGAGATACTTTCCAGCTTGTGGGCAAATGCTGTTCTGAGATAAAACAATTAATTAAGATAGTTATGAGGTGTGCAATAGCCGAGGCAGTTATTTGTAAGAATTCAGTAGGTAGGTCATCAGTAGCAAGGGTAGTAGGTTTCAGTTTAGTGAGAATTATTTTTTTTTACGGCAGTTATTTGTGCAGGTTTAAAAGAAAAGGAGTCATTGGAATTTTTGACTAAATTAGGCATGGATGATGGAGAATTGTTAAATGAGTTGGTAAGTGAAAGTATGGAGTTAGTGGAGAAATAATTAAAATTGTGAAACAATGCTGTCAGTAGTAGAGGATGTAGAGGGGACGGGGAGGATGTATTACTAGGTTGAAAAAGTTTATAGTGGACCAGAATTTCTTGGAATTATTGTAGTTTTGTTGTGTGGTAGAAAAGTAGGCTTATCAAGCTTGATTTGTAATTTAGATTTATCACATAGTTGTTTGTAACTAAAGGGATTAGCTTGGACTTTGGTGGTAACCCAACGAGACCAGGCTTTGTAACTTAGTTTTAATATTTCTAGCAATTCTGCAGGGAGCTAGTGTATTTAGAGCTTCAGGGAAGGTGTTACTAAACCACTCTACTGCAGAGTCAAGGGGGAAGAGTTTTAAGTGGGGATCGGTTAGTGATTAAGAAGTGCTAGGAAGGTTTGAGAGTTAAAATGCTTTTTATTGCGGCCTAGGTGGAAGCAGGATTATCTGGCGAGATTAATATGGTGTCTGATTAAGTAGGTGGGAAGATGATCATTAATGCCATCAGGGAGATGGACAGATTGGAAGGCAAGAGAGGGTTTGTTGTTGAGTGTCCAGCTGAGAATTGATTCTCTTTTCATGACTTTGTCAATTCTAGTAGAGGGACTGAATGATCTGAGAGAAAAAACATGTAAATTAATGAAATTAGTAGGGGTAACAGATTTCTAAGATATCCAATCAGTGTTGTGGTAACCCATGATGATAGTTTCTTGGCGGAAGGATAGTGAAGCCCAGGGAAGGATATCTTCAATTGTGTTGTGATTACTGTCTGGGGGGAATGTATATGGCAACAATTATAATATATTTATTTGAGTTAACTTTGAGTTTAGACCATAGCATTTTAGAATTGGTGGCAAGGGGATTGATTGGATTAATAAGTTCCAGATTTCAGTTTTGTTTGAACGTAATAGCAACCCCTGCTTAGTCTTTCGGTCACATCTGTGTATATTATAGCCTGGCAGGATTATTTCATTATTATGAATTTCTGGTTTAAGCCAGGTTTCAGTTAATACAGCAATGTCAGAACTATATAGGGATATGGTGGCATGGAAATCATGGACTTTATTGACTAAACTTCTTAGGTTCATGTTGAGTTACAGAAGGTTGGAGGCTTTGGGGTGGGTAGAGGGCTTTGGGTTAGGTAGAGATATCCTTAGAAAGGAGTGATGGTGGAGTGGTGGAAGATGAAGAAAAATGATTAGGGCCTGGGTTTGGGTGGATGCCCCCGCTAAGTTTTAAATGATTGAGGATGCTAATATGGATGATAGTGAATTTAGAGAAAAGATTGTAAAATCTAAGAGCAATGTGGGATTGAGTGTTTAATTGAAGGGTTTTGAATGGAAAGTAACCTAAATGAGTAGTGTTATAGAGATCAGGGACAATAATGATGATGGAGTGTTTTGTTTGTGGGAGAAAATGTTGAGTTTTGGAGTGTGGTAGTTTTGCAGATGCAATTGGAGAGATGTTAAACGAATATGAGGAGGGTGAAGCTAATTGCATGGAGAGATTAAGTTGTGGATGTGGCTGATAGGTGCCATTATGATGATTAAGCTGGAGGAGGTGTTAGTTAAGGGTAGCTTAAAGTTGGAGAAGACTATAGTGGGGAGAGGTGTAGTGATGAAGTAGTGTAGGGAATAAAGTAGAGGTAAGAGGAGAGAAAGGGAGGAAGTACACTTGCTAATTAAAAGTCGATGGGAGTATGAGGATGAGTGAAGCAGATGAGCTGAGAAAGAAAGTGTTAGAAGAGGGAAGAGTAAACATGGTGAAAGGAGTCTATGGATTTTAAAAAAGGAGGAAATTGGTGAAGATATTGTATTATGGTAAGTATGGGGGGTATGTTATTTAACAGGAGTGAAAATTAGGGATAGATATAGGTGGAAATCTAAGTAGAGATACAGATTTAGGATTCAGGTTAATGTGGGTAGAGTGTCCTTAAGAGGAAGAAGGAGTTGGTGTATAGAGCAGAATATATTATCAGAGAAGGGAAAGTAGGAGGGTTGTGGAATGTGATTGGTTGCTGGAGGGGAAGGGGTGTGACTTGGTTAAGATAAAAGTAGGGGTAGTGGGAGCGGTTGGGAATTGGGGGCAGGGTAGGCAAGCAAAGAGAGCCCGAGCACAGCAAGGGTGAATGGAGCGGGATGAACCAGAGACTGGCAGGAAGCTTAAACTGCAACAAAAACAATCACAGAATCCATAAGTGCTATAGCTAAAATGTCTCAGAAAAAGGTGAAAGGAAAGGGCAGCTGCAACATGAAGTTATAGGAAGATAGCAGGGTAAAAATCTAGCAGGAGTACTAGTTTGGAAGTGTGCTAATTACAGTGAATAGAAAATATATTTTTTGGAAAAGAAGGTATAGCATACATCAATGTTTGTTGACTTTTGCAGGGGTGAAATAGGTTGAGATGGGAAGGCGTTTCAGTGATCCAAACTTGATAGAGGGGAATCAATGCCATTCCTTATGCTAGATGTGCCACCTAAAAATCAAAAAAAGAATAACATAGCTGTGAGGATCTTGGAGACTGTGTAAGGCTTAAAAGAAACAGGAGAGGTGAAAGTTAATAGCTAGTGGTAGGCATAAGGGGGAAAAGGAATGGAAAGTGAGAAGAAAAAGAGAGAAGTTGTTGCTTGAAGAGGATATGGACAGTCAACAGAAGAATGAATATAATAAGTCACAGTAACTATATACAGTACAATAAAAGCAGTGAGTTTCTGTGAAGAAGGGTGCATTCTTTCCACTGTGACATACACGATTCCTGTACACATTCCCACTGTTGTCTCTGATTCCACATCTCATCACAAAATTCACAAAAGAAAGACGAAAACTTGTTTTCTTTACCCCCTGATGGCCAAGAACAGTGTTTATTTTCAGGCTGTTATTACATGGTAATACAGCAAAGTTTCCCACTCAAGGATTTCTCCAGTGGTTTAAGTAACAAGCTAGGGCTTAGATTTTCTATAGATCTTGCCATCCCAGTCAAATTTGATTAGGTTCTTAATGGTTATTGAGACTGCAGGGAAGCATTCCAGTCAGCAGGGCCTATTCCATCAAGTATAGAAAGTTCTGTAGTTGCAGAAGACTCTGTACCACCCTTTTATTCAGCTTCTACGCAATTCTTGAAATAAATCAGGTTTATTTTATTCTAAATTTTACCTTGAAATATGACTTATTGCAAATTTTTTTTGGATATTACCATTATGAAGAAAGCTGGAATGTTATATACTGTTTTATTCTAAAGAGGCAGCTAGCAGTAATTTGAGTTTTAACAGTCTGTATCCACAATGGCTGAAAAGGAATGTCGTTAAAAGGTGAGAGACAAAAGGCATTAGTCCTGAAAATTAAACTGAATACAGTAAAAGTGCTTGAAAACACTGCTGTTTTGCCTGTAAACTATGGTATATGTAAGTTTAGTACCATGCAGCAATGTTGTTGTTGTTGTCTTTCGGCTTTTCCCGGTTAGGGGTCGCCACAGTGGAACTCCGGTCCACTAATGATTGGCAGTAGATTTTGACGAACGCTGAGGTGCCAGCTTGACGTTCAACCTTTAATGAAGGCATGCCCATTTACGCATGTCTTTCGAACGCCCACCCAACCGCGGGGAGGACATGCAAACTCCACACAGAAGGCACTCCCCGCACTCCAGCCAAGAATCGAACAGGAGAACCTCTTGCTGTGAGGCAACAACGCTACCGCTGCACCACCGCGGATAGTACCATGCAGCAATGGTTTATTAAAAAAAAGTGTAGTTGAATAATAGACTTGTTCATCTCAAAGTCAAGAAGTACAGTAGCCTTACTACTTATGAGCTGCTAACAGACTGCATTCTGAAGTCCTTGGTTTAATTCCTACAGGCTTCATTTCCCTCCTGTTTGACGGTGAACAGGTCATGTGCTGTGCTTATAGGTTGGTATTAGACTATTGGTCCTAGGGTCTATACAAGCCTAGCCCCCTGGCTATTTCTTCCCACAATATTTACTTCCTTGGACCCCTGTCTAGCAGGGCAACTGACGTGATCCCCGGGGTGAATTTGCTATCTCCCATCCAATCGTCAAGGTTCCTTTTGAAGAGGCGCTCTGCTTGACATGTATGGGCAGTCTATTCCAGAGTCTGGGGAGTCTCTGGGCCAGGAACCTATCCCTCCAGCATGTTTTGCTCATTGTAATGACAAGGTTTAGATCCCTGGAGCATGTGGCTCTGAGGGATTGAGATTTCTTTAAGTGTAGCATGTCCAACAGGTCTGGGTTTGACATGGCCTTGTATGTTAAGCAGAGATTGCCTCTGAGTAGACGATATGTGACAGAGTATAGCTGGAGGTTTTTTAGACGGTCAGCATAGGGCATTGATTTAGGCCTGTGATTCTTTCAGTGAGGTATTTTTGCGGCCTTTCCAGTTGTTGCAGATGTCTTGATCCAAAGTGGACCCCCCCTTGTTGAGTGGGATTACTATAGTTGTGCGCCACTCAGTGGGCACGAAGCCTGAGGTGAGGCTATGATTAAACATGACACTTAGGTGAGGTGACAGTTCATTTTGTATTTCATGTAGTACACAGCCCGAGATGTCGTCTGGTCCCATGGATGCTGTATTCTTAGCTTTGGAGAGTGCGGTTTTTACCTGTGTGGCTGTTATTACCAGAATTTGGCAATCTTTCGGTATTGAGATGGGCTTCTAACTTGTCTCATGAAAAGATATTTACTTAATTGCTTTTGTTTGCCAAGAAATTCCACCGGAGTATGATACCCCCTTTTAATGGAGGTACGGAAAGAAAAGCTCCAGAAATGTATTATATTAAAGGAAACATTCTGTATGTATATACATGAATCGTTTAGTAGCATTTTTTTTTTTACACAGAATGGGAAGCCGTTCAATACATATATATATAGCATTCGCTAGCAATTTGCATGTAGTCTGACCAATAACATTGTAAAGTATTTGGGTGGCTTTCAATAGCACTTTTACATTGTCTGAATAATGACAAATGTACAGCATATATACACCTGTTTGCAAAGTGAATTGCTTGGTGTAGAAAATATTTGGGCAGTGATCAGGCAAGAGAGACAATGTAGTGGTATAGTTCTATTTACAATAGAGACCATTGGCTTATCAAGAAATACTGCCAGTATTATATATGTAAATAGAATTGTATTAGAACTGTATGTAGGATATTTACAGTTATGATCTTATGATCTAACTAAAGAAAATATTTCATTGTGATTGAAGAGAGGTAGTGTATCAGTTTTTAACAAGTGCATTTGTGAAGTGTATAGTCATACTAAATCCTAATACTTCTGCGGTGGTGCAGCGGTAGCGTTGTTGCCTCACAGCAAGAGGTTCTCTTGTTCGATTCTCGGCTTGGGTTGGGAGTGCCTTCTGTGTGAAGTCTGCGTGTCCTCTCCGCAGTCGAGTGGGCATTCGGAAGACATGCGTGAATGGGCGTGCCTTCGCTGAAGGTTGGGCGTCGGGCTGGCAACTCGGCACCATAAAAATCTACTGCCAATCATTAGCGGACCGGAGTTCCGCTGTGGTGACCCCTAACCGGGAAAAGCCGAAAGACAAACAACAACAACATATTCATACTAAATCCTAACACTGCCAATTTAGAGAGCTCACTCTTGAAAGATGCTGCATAGTAATCTTAAGTTTGTAACTAGATAACGAGCTTCAGGTGGGTTTTCTCAAGTAACAAGCAGATAAAAAAAAGAAAATCACATACCAGCAACAATTATTCACACATAATTCATTATCAAACTACAGTGTAGTCAGTACTGTTGTGTAACACCGAAAGCTCTAAAATGTGTGGTGTTTGTATGTAGCTGAGCACTTTGTGATTCTGGATCTCCATTTATAAAGGTCTTATATTGCCATTGCTACCTGCCTTTTGTGTTTTGCAATTTACAACCCCATTTCAGATATTAATGTATGTTGCTGTAGTTGTTAACCAAAGTTACAAAAGTGATCAAGCCTGTCTTTATGAAGTTAGTTTTGTTTCTGTAAATCATCCCCTCCTGTGACACATTTAAGAGAGAAAGTTTGCAAGGAGTGCTCTTACAAACATTGAACCTCCATTTTGTTGAATTTTATGTCAAAGGACAGCCTTGGTTTTCCTACATGTCTGGAAAAGGTGGCCTGTAATACTCTGAAGCCATTGTATTTCTGGTACAACATTAATCTTCAGAATGTCAGCTTTCCTTCTATATGCATTTAAATGAGAAATGTTGCTGTCTTTAAGGCTCTCCCACCTTACTTGACTTTCTAATGTTATGGTAGTAAGTAGGCCCTTGAATTAAATTAATGGGATGTTGGAGATTTATACATTTTCTGGTATAATAAAGCATCAGGATGAGCAGTTTCCAATTCCATCTTTGAGCAATAAGAATAAGAATCTTAACTGGGAATGTAGTATTTATAGATGGTTTCAGATGAAATTTCTGAGGGTGTGATTGTTTTTTTTTTTTTGTTTTTTGTTTTTTTGGGAAAAAGGTCATAGTATTCCCTAGTTTACTATTAAACAAGTTGTGTTTTTTTTTTTTTTTTTTTAGAGGTGAAGGCATTATAGACATATCCATTTCTTTTTAAACTACATTTCTCCCCAGTGTGCAATACACTTGATTTAGTGCTTTAAACCTCAAGGAGAAAGTTACTTGTTAAATGTGACTGTCTTTTTTTTTTTTAAATTTTATATAATTTCATTTATTGGATTGGAGCAGTACTTCCATTTTGCTTTTAGAAGTTTATTAACCCCACTTTGTGTGTTTCACACCTCCAGCAGGGAATTTGAATTCAGGCTGTTGACCTCTACATTGAGTGTCATCAATTTATATTTAATCCTGTAGTCACACAGTGATGTTGCATGTCTCAGCCTATATTCATTCCTCTCCCCAACAAACTACAGACTGTCGCCCATTTCTTCTTTTTCGGTAAAGGTACCATTGGTCTTCACTGAAGAGCCTTGTAAAAAGGTTTCTTTCCTCCTAAACTGAGAATCACAGCCAGAGATTCCACAGTGGAGTTACTGATTATCCATGCACAGTACCACTTATTGAAACAACAGCTGCTCTATTGGAAAAATTTAGTTAAGGCATGACATTGCCCCCTGAAGCTAAATTCTCATGCCCCATTTTATTAGACTCATAGTCCGATTTTGATGAAGGAAACTTTTTTTATATTCTTTTATTGCCTTTTGTTAACCTAGTTCCTGTTAAGAAATTAAGAACACCAAAAAGTAGATTTGGTATTGTATTTACATACAGATTAATTTCTGTCTGCCTGTATAATATGTTCACCAAGTTTATTGTCCACTATATTAAATATAGTCACATCTGGAGTTTTTGTGTCTTTCGGCTTTTCCCGGTTAGGGGTTGCCACAGCGGAACTCCGGTCTGCTAATGATTGGTAGTTGATTTTTACGTGCCGAGTTACCAGCCCTGACGTACAACCTTCAATGAAGGTATGCCCTTTCATGCATGTCTCTACGCAGAAGACGCTCTAGCTGAGAATCGAACCGGACAGCATCTTACTGTGAGGCGACAACGCTACTGCAGCACCACCACCACGGGTAGTCACATCTGGAGTATTGGTTAAAATTACAAAACAGAAGACACATCTGCAATGTACTTAACAAAGGTGCCACATTTCCTAGTGTAACTGTCATGAAATTAAATGGGAGAGGGTTGTTCTGAAGGACATCCAGTATATTTACAGACCATGCCTTAAACACAAGCCCTTCACTATTAGAGTTAAATACACTTAAAGATAATATATGGCCTGTAATTCTACACATAATGTTTCAGTAATTAAGTGAGATAGTCATTAACAAGACGTACAGTCAGTATTATAAGACACCATTGTAGACATGCAATGTATTATCTAACATTTGCTTTCAATGACTGCATTAAAGTAGGGCCAGTTCTAAAGTAACATATACAGATCAATTGTTTCCTGAAAAGTTTACAATCACAGTAAGTAATTCTGTTTCTAAACATAAGAATTATATTATTAGTTAAAACTTAATGGGTAGTTGTATGAAGTAGCAGCTTATATTTGCCCAGAAACTACAAGCAAGCATTAGATAGATGTGAGGGATTAGGAACTTCAGATGGGGGACACAATACTCGGTTAAGTAGTAAAACAAGCTCATCAGAGGACAGTGTATGGTAGTATAAGACTGCAGGTCTACATGCAGTGACCATTTTGGGAGAGAAAGCTGCACAGTAAAACCAGTACAGGGTCACAAAATTAAGACGTTAACACTTCTGTGGATTAATGTGCTATTTTTTTTTTTTTAAACAATTATGTAATCTCAGTTTTCTGACCAGTCAGGACTGCTTACACTAGCCTTTGATAATAATATAAGGCTAGCACCGCTAGTAAATTTATTTATTTATTTATTTTTACTTGAGATGTGGCTGTTTCAGATATTATCCACATTCCAACAGATGAGAGAGCTCAGACTCGCTCCTTTTCTAATGTTTATAGTAAGGAAATGTGTGTTGATGAAGTTCTCAGCAGATTAGAATTTGACAATTTCGTATTAAAAACATACTAGATTTATTACAGTTAGAAATTTTACTGAACTTTTTATGGCAATGTTATAGTTTACATTAATATAAAAAATCGGATTGTGAATATAAACCAACCAAAAGAAGTGTAACTATAATCTGAAACATTTCAGATGTTTAGCAAGAAGCCAACAAGTATTAAAAAATAAATGGGTGATGGATTATGCAGCTATACTGTCGTCGTATTTTCTTGCCTCCCCACCTGTCATCCATTATGCTTTGTTTTGTGTTTCCTATACACTCCATATTCTCCACTGGGATGCTTTAAGTTATTTTCAATATTATGTTCAAAAATTTTACAAGCAGTACTAACCACATTGGTATTGGTTCCATTTGGTCTTCAGTCTGAAGTACTAATTTATGTCCTTCCTTTAAAATGTGCTTGCCAGATTATAAAGTTTCAGAATTCTTTTTGTAAGTGGACTCGTACATCTTTTTTCATAATCTTCATTTCAAAGTATTTGTTTACTGACACTGAAGATTTCTGACCATTTTTTATAATTTCTTAAAGTACAACTGCTGTTTGCCTTTATTTGTTCCTCATAGCCATCACTTTATGTATTTCACGGTTTTTTTAGTTTCTTAGTGTTACAGTTGCATTTTTATTACAGTTCTTGAGAAGCATACTGCTGTGTTTCGGACAACTGATTGATTAGCTCCTTCCCTATTCAGCCTTTTTTCCCTATTTGTAACCCCCAACATGTGATAACAGAGCATCGAGTGTTCCAGATGGAAGAAAACTCCTTACATTAGTCAGCTTGTAAATATTTACTTGTATTGATACTATCTATGTAAAGTATTTAGGGAAGACTGCATTGCAATTTGATCTGCGTGTCTTTTAATTGTATGTAGGAGGGTAGCATAATGGTTAACGTGTTTACCTTACAAACACAAGTGTGAGGGTTTGAGTCTCATATGGGGTAATTGGCCAGGCTTAAAATGGCTCACAAGGGCAGTTAGCCTAGTACTAACCTATGTACTACTAGTTTAATTATACTGTACTCGACTGGTATTGTGATGAATTGTGTAATGTATATACATCTGCATGTTACAAGCATATTACTACTGTTGCTTGCCTCTGGCCTGACTTGTATCTGTAATGGTTATACTGTGGATCAGGCCACCCACTCAAATAAACAAATTAAATAAGATATATAATAGTCCAACAAAACCAAAGTAGTTGTATTTTAATTTTTCTGTGTTAGTTTTAAGCACTTGGTCTGTTTCACCCAAATTTGCTTTTAATTCCTTAAAGGAAAAGTTTCTGGAGTATTAGTATAGTATATTTTTTTCTGCTGTATAATACTTTATATTCCCAGTATTGTTAAGACAAGGTGACTGTAACTTAAGGTATGTCCATTGATAACCTCCATCTTGATAAGGTTAAATAATACAGAGATTTGGGCATTAGTAGTACATCAGATGCATCTTTTTACAATCATGTTAAGGTAATTCACAGAAAAGCCATTAAAGTATGGGTTACTTGTTAAGGAATCTTTCTACAAGAGATGAGAACGGTTTGGTAATGGTGTTTAAAACTTATATTAGTCCAGTTATTGAGCATAATAATTAATTTTGTATATACACTCAAACTCCATTAAAAACTGTAGGAGTACAAAGGAAATTTACAAAAAAAGTTTCCAACCACTACAATAGCTTACATCTTGTCCCACGGTCTATAGACATTTTTTCTTTCTGTTATAAGATAACATTCATAGCAAATTAATACTTGCCTGTAAGATATTTCCTGATCCTGTTTTACAAACTATGTGTAACATAGAGGCTTTTAAACGTTCAAAAACACACAGGCACACTAATATGAATTTCCTGATAAAACTGTGAGATTCTAAGGTTATATACTTATAAATTACTGTTAAAATCACTAAATTATGGAGTAATGTACCAGTTTGGGTGAGGCAGTCTAGCAGTTTGGATGTTTTTAAATTTAATTTTGACATATGGTCTGGGGATAAAGTCTTTGTACCTTTTTTGAAGAATCATTGATATCCCTCTATGTCACTGTTGCAGTATTCGTAACCTTGGGGATTTCCTGCCAGGGACAGCCCATCGTCTGGCTACTATACCAAAGCCTTTAGATCTTGTTTACGCTGTATGTTACACATATGCTCCCTGCACAGGACAAAGGGCATAAAGGTATCACCTTACAATCTTACTAGCAAAATCTGCCATTTCATCACCTGCTCCCTTTAGAGTGAACATCACTGCAACACCTTGGAAAAGGACAATTGTCTTATCATTCTAGGCAGAACCAGCCTTCCTTCTGTTCAAACTCCGAAACTAAGACACACACACACACACACACACACACACACACACACACACACACACACACACACACACACACACACACACACACACTACAGCCTAAGAAGCCAATCTGCTGTTTTCCCTACTTTCATAACTCCATCTACTAAACCTCATTCCACAGACCACAGCTTCTCTGTTCTTGCCCCAGAACTGTGGCAATCATTGCCACCTGATCTTGCTGAAATTATGGACTGTAAATATTTCAAACCTCAGTTCAAACAATAGTTAGCTGATCAATAGAAGTACACCTGTCAGAACGCAAGCCATGTCACGTAACTCCCATGGTTGCACCATTACATTCATCACACAAAACTCTGGCCTGATTAATGTCCTGACCTCACCAGCATATAAACTCATACTCACTGCCTGCCCATCTGACCTGATATATGTGTGTGCATGTAATATTAATGTCTCGTGTTATTAGCTCTTTTAATTCAGCACTTGGTATTCTGAAGTTTCTGCTGTCATCACTACTGCAATTTCCCTCTATTTGTGTATATACGGTGTCCATACTTTGGCTGGAATGCATTTACTTCACCTGTAACACCTGTAGTATGCGTTGTATACTCCTGTCCTACTACTTTTTGAACTTTCTTGTAAATATATTTATATTTTTTATATCTGTGTTGTGTTATGTCACTAATTTAGTTATCCTTTTAGGTTTATAGATTAGTATTAGGCTAACTGCCCTTGTGAGCCATTATAAGCCTAGCCAATTACCCAATGTGAGAATCAAATTCTGCACCTTTTGTCTTTATGCCAACCTTCCACCGTCCCATTATAGGTTCATAGGTTGGTACTAGGCTATTGGCCCTAGGGCCTATACAAGCCTAGCCTTAACAATTCCCTGGATATTTCTTCCCACGATATTTACTTCCCTAGACTCCTGTCTAGCAGGGCAACCGATGTGATCCCCGGGGTGAATTTCCTATCTCCCATCCAATTGTCAAGGTTCTTTTCGAAGAGGGCCAAGGAAGTGCTCTGCTTGACATGTATGGGCAGCCTATTCCAGAGTATGGGGAGTCTCTGGGTCAGGAACCTATCCTTCCAGCATGTTTTGTTCACTGTGATGACAAGGTTTAGTTGCCTGGAGTGTGTGGCTCTGAGGGATTGGGATTTCTTTAAGTGGAGCATGTCCAACAGCTCAGGGTTTGACATGGCCTTGTATGTTAAGCAGAGATTGCCTGTGAGTAGACGATATGCCACAGAGTGTAGCTGGAGTTTTTTTAGACGGTCAGTATAGGGCATCTGCTTTAGGCCTGTGATTCTTTTAGTGAGGTATTTCTGCGGCCTTTCCAGATGTCTTGTGAGGTACATACCAAATGGGGCATTGTACTCATTGTATTGTATTGTATTGTATTGTATTATATTGTATTATATTGTATTATGTCAGTCTTTCTTTACTGTTGTTGTTGTGTGAAACTTGGGTGGAGCCTGCACATGGTCAAATTTGATCAATGCTGTAATGTAGTAAACAAAAATTAAATAAGAAGATATAATTAATTGGTATTGCCACTGATATTCATAGTAAGTGCTACCATATTTTGTATGCATTTCATCTATTGTCTTTTCTCTGGTGTATATTTAGATCAGAATGTTTCTGCTTCACTATACTCATCTGGCTTGACAGTCCTTTGTTCATCCTGTCACTAAGCGTGAATATACTTTTAATTTTTATGCTGACTGTTGAGCTAGGCATTTGGTTTACCTAGCGAAGTGTATTTCATGTACGTGTTTTTATGAGGGAAAAACCAATAGGTCATTGAATGAACGGATTAGGGAACATATTTATGATATTAAGAAGGGTAGTACCAGAAGTGCACTCTCTAAACATGCAGTGAACACCTAAACAGTGATCATAGTTTTTGCTTCCTTGTCTTACAACTTTGTAATGAAAGTATAAGAGGTGGTGATATAAAATTACGTACTGGGAGCCTTGAGACAGATTGGGATACTTAGATTGCAACCACATAGGAAGCCAGGTCTGTATGATAACTGAAGATGAGACCCTTGAGTCATTAATTGTTAGGGTATATAAACCTCTTGATGTGTAATTGTGGATGCCTGATGAAGCACTGTGAGTGTGAAAGTGCTTACCGTTGTTTTATTGTTTTAAGAAAGTATATGTTTTTATGGGTTTCATTATTATTGTTTCCCTCTTGCCATGTTTAGCTGGTTAAACCTTTTTTTTAACTTATCTGGTAATACAGTCTGTTGCAGTAATTTCAGACCATTTGTGGCCATAAACCATGTTGCTTACAACAGCAGGGTTTGGTTAGCAGTAGTAAGAATTAAGAAGAACCCGGTCAGTGCAGTAGCACTCTTCCACTACATGTTCTTCACTGCTGTGTTTGGTCGAAAGTAATGCAAAGAAACTGCAGTGCCATTGTCTGTTTCTGTTTTATATCTTTGTTCTCATCATTGCTTGCCTCATAAGTGATTATAATAGTAAATTACAAAGATAAGCAAACTTATTTTGCAGTTGCTAGTCTGATGCTTAATTTCCTTCCAAACTTTGCTGAAAGCAAATACTGTAAATTTCATTCAGTTAGAGTAGCATTGTCACCTCGCAACAATTAAGTTCTCTGGTTCATTTCTCAGCTGTGGTATCTTCTGTGAGGGGTTTGTATATCCTACCTGTGTTTGCAAGCGTTTCTTCTGGGTCCTCCAGTTTCCTCCCACATTCCAAATACAGTGGATATAAAAAGTTTACACACCCCTGTTAAAATGCCGGGTTTTTGTGATATAAAAAAATGAAACCACAATAAATAATTTCAAAACTTTTCCCACCTTTAATGTGACCTATAACCTGTACAATTCAGTAGAAAAGTAAACAAGTTTGTTAGGGGAAAAAAAAATTAAAAAAAAGTACAATACACTGGTTGCATAAGTGTGAACACCCTTAAACTAATACTTTGTTGTGTGTGTACACCCTTAAACTAATACTTTGTTGTGTGTGCACACCCTTAAACTAATACTTTGTTGAAGCACCTTTTGATTTAATTACAGCATTCAGTCTTCTTGGGTAAGGAGATGGTATTTGCCCACTCTTCATTGCAAAAGCACTCCAAATCTGTCAGATTGCAAGGGCATCTGTTGTGCACAGTCCTCTTCAGGTCAGTCTCACAGATTGTCTATTGGATTTAGGTCTGGCCTGTGGCTGGGCCATTCCAAAACTTTAATTTTCTTCTGGTAAAGCCATTCTTTTGTTGATTTGGATGTATAATTTGGGTCATTGTCGTGTTGAAAGGTGAAATTCCTCTTCATCTTCAACTTTCTAGCAGTGCCTGAAGGTTTTGGGCCAAAAATGACTGGTATTTGGAACTGTTTATAATTCCCTCCACCTTGACTACAGCCCCAGTTCCAGCTAAAGAAAAACAACCCCAAAGCATGATACTGTGGGGATAGTGTTCTTTTTGGTGATGCGGAGTGTTGTTTTTGCGCCAAACATACCTTTTGGAATTGTGGCCAAAAAGTTCAACCTTGGTCTCATTGGACGATAACCTATTTTCCCACATGCTTTGTGAGACTTGATGTTTTGTTTTGTAAATTTTAGCCAGGCCTGGATGTTTTACTGTGTAAGAAAAGGCAACCCTACCCTATAGTGCAGACATATGGAGAATACGGAAGATTGTTGTCACATGTAGTACACAACCAGTACTTGCCAGAAATTCCTGCAGCTCCTTCAATGTTGCAGTAGGTCTATTGGCAGACTCCCTGACCAGTTTTTGTCTTGTCTTTTCATCAGTTTTGGAGGGACGTCCAGTTCTTTGCAACGTCACTGTTGTCCCATATTTTTTCCACTTTTTGATTACTGTCTTCACTGTGTTCCATGGTATATCCAATGTCGTGGAATTTTTTTTGTGCCATCTCCTGACTGATACCTTTCAACAATGAGATCCCTTTGATGCTTTGTAAGCTCTCTGCGAAACATGGCTTTTGCTGTAGCAGGCAACTGAGTAAATGTCAGGAAAATCCTACTCAGACAGCTGAACTTTATTTGGGGTTAATCAGAGTCTCTTTAATTGGTGGCAGGTGTGTACCCAAGAAGACTGAATGCTGTAATTAAATCAAAACGTGCTTCAACATTTAAGGGTGCGCACACACAACAAAGTATTAGTTTATGCAACCAGCGTATTGTATGTTTTTTTATTTTTTATATTTTTTCTCCTAACCGATTTGTTTTTCAGTTGAATTGTACAGGTTATAGGTCACATTAAAAGTGGGAAAAGTTTTGAAATTATTTATTGTGGTCTCATTTTTTTATATCACAAAAACCTGGCATTTTAATAGGGGTATGTAAACTTTTTATATCCACTGTACATGCAGTAGGTGGGTTGTCACACTAAATGGCCATAGGTTTATGTGTGGGTGTAAGTTTGGGGTATGGAAGAACAACTGCTGTAAGGCTAGCCACCCAGCCGTGTGAAACTTTTCTCTAGATATTTGTCATCGTGGAAGAGACACCATTCACAATGTGCAAAAACAGGAAAAGGGGTTTGTGGATGGATGGAGTTGTGAAGAGGATTTAACTTTGTGCCACCAGATGTTTCTAGTTACCAGCTCTGCAGTGTATGGCAGCATACCACATTTCGTTGTTAAAATATTTGTCAGATGTACTTTAGAGAGATATGTTTTTCTAAAATGTAGACTCTTACATACTCTCTTGCATGTTACACTGCCGTTAATTTCACTTTGTCTACAGCCACGCACTCTCCTGTGCTGAAACTTCATGTTGTCTTTAGTTTTCATAAACATCTTATCGTTTTTTTTTTTTTTTTTTTTTTACAAAATTCAGAGGCCTTGCATTTGCTCATCTTCAAATACAACCTATATACAGTAGTTACGTTAAGATGCTTGCTCCTGGATTATTGCTTTATGCTTCTTGTAACCTTCACATCTTGACACAGATTAATTAGAGCTGGCTTGAGCAGAATCACTAAAGTAGCTGTTGTCAGGTGTGACACTCTGCATTGAGATAGTATGCCTACATCAATAGAGAATAGAAGCCAGTGGTCAGTAGCTTGCTCTTGTAAACTCATCAGGTACTTTATGAAAACATGTTACAGTTGTGGGGCCGACTGCAGTATTTTATGTAGCACAAGGTGATACAATAACAACATTAAACTTGACCATAAGGTTGTTAGGGTGCCATGCATGCAGCAGCAAGCACTGCATTCATTTAAACTGAGATTTCCAAACGAGATGGGTTAGGTGGTCATGCTAGGAAGCTGGAAGCTTGCTTCACAAACCAGGAGCTGATGTAGAATGAAACTCTAAAGAGATCTGTGCTAGTGTTTACATTCCTTTTCTGTGTAGTATTTTCATTACTTTAGAAAGCCACTACCCAGTATCCTAACCTGTCCCCAGAGAGTGGAGTCAGACAAGAGTATGATTGAATAAATGCTGAGAAAAAGTTATAACAGTCCGTTAATGCCAGTGGCTTCTCTGATTCCTTAGTCAGTAGATATGCTAAGTTTGTGCTACTTTGAGTCACTTCAGTAATTTTTGTGCCTGTTGCTCCACACAGGGAAAGAAAGATGAGGTTTGAGCTAGTGGAAGAGATATATTTTTGTGTGACAGCGGGAAGTAGTTTTTCCCCCTAGGTCTTTTATATTTTGCATTTGTGCAGTGGAGAGCCTTTTTATTTGTTCCAAATAATCCAAATAACAATACTGTTGCTGTTTTAATGTTCATTGATAATCTAGTGGTTTGATGCTAGTTTCAGAGATTTTTGAAGTAATTTTTATAGTGCAGAATGTCTTTTTTATGTAGAAAGACTTAGAAGTGACAGCCTTGTCTGTGTAAAGCAAAGTGGGCCAACAACATCGCCTTGAGGGACACACACATTTGCAGTAGTGCTGATTCCTGCTGTTTATTAGGGGGAAATGGCAAATGTTTTATTAACCAAGCAGTATTTGAACCAAACGCATAAGAATCTACACTGCTTAAGGTTTAATAAGAGGGTGTTGTGGTCTGCACATTTGAAGGCCCTTTTTAGTAAATGAAAATTGCCCTTGTGAGTTTTCTTTTTTTGAAGTTGGTGTGTATGTCATTAGTTTAGTTGTTGGATGAAGGTTGCCTGTGAGGGTGGAAGTCATCAAGTATTTTAGGCTTGGTTGTTTTTGGCAGAAGGATTATGGTAGCATAATTAAAAATGTAGGAATAGATCAGTTTGTCAAAGACAGGTTAAAATGTGGCCAAGATGAGAGAGTAGTGAGCAACCTCCCATTTTTAGACGTATGGGAATGGGGTAAATTAGGTAGAGATGGTTATTATAATAATTAGGTATTTTGTTTAGTAGGCCTTTGACTTTTTTTGCTGCTGTTGTTTTGTTTTTATAGCCTTAAAATGGAAGTATAGACAAGTTTAAGTAGGTGTGTGTAGTAGTCCCTTGGGGGCAGAAGAATAGTATGAGAAAAAGTATTGCAGGGTTGAGACAGATTACAAAGGCTGTGCTATATACCTTGACAGTCTTGGGAAGGCCGTTGTTTCCACCCTTTCCAGGCTTCATTTCTACTTTGTGTTGTCTGGGCTGGTAGAGGTCTTGACCAGAATATTTTATGTGATTGAACCTGCTTGGTTGTTAGGGGTAGATCTTGTTTTTAATAGCACGAGATAGTAAGGAAGATTGTGAGGGCTATACCTATATCAAGGTAAGTAGAAGTATATAGATATGGGTTACAGTCTGTTTTTAGTTTTGTTGTTAGAACATCCTTTGAGCTTTTGGAGATCATTCTAGTAGTTACATAGTTGGCTATTTGTTTTTTTAGAGTCAGTGTTGAATGTATTGGGTTGCTGTCATTCAGGATATTAGAGAGTATTTGCAGAGTGTACTATTTTTCTGGGAAATTTGTTAGGATTATTTCTGTCGGTGACTATTTATCAGAGGCTTGATTTAGTCTTAGTGCATTTGCTAACTAATTCAACAGTCTCCTGCAGAGAGAGTAAGTATGGCAAGTTTGTTTCAAGGGGCTTGAACAATTAAGACTGATGTCTCCCATAATGATTATTTTAGTTTGTTTTGTTAAGTATTTAATCAAGAATAGTTTTGAAGATTGTGAGAGTAGAGGAGCGTGGAATATGTATTGTGGCAATGGAACTTTTGGCATGCTTAGGATTAACTGAAGGAAGGTCTAGTTGGGTTCTGTATCTTTTGTAGCGTTGCTTCTTTCATCAAGATTTGAGCCAACACTGATGTAATTTTCTCAAGAATAAATACTCCATCTATATGCTGTCCTGGACTACTGCATAGTTTTGAGTGATACATAGGGCTATCCAGGAACCATCAGTTAAGGCCAGTACCAAGGAGCCACTTTTGGGGGAGACAAAGTTCTAACTTTAACCATCTCGTTTTAATTGGATATTAGCAAATACATTTTGATATTGACTGTGATTAAAAGTTATCGTGGTGCCCAAGTTGATAGTATGCAGTTATGTTTCTTGATGTAGGTGAACTCATAAGTAATGTGTATTTAAATAAGTATGGGGAGTGATAATATGGAAGGTGGAAGCGCCTAGTAGCTGCAAGTCTTGCCTATAGGGTCCAAGGGAGAAAAGTATGCACAGCCAATGACAGGCTGTGGTAGCCAGTCGGCCTGCACGTGCAACAAACACCAATGATAAGCCAAGATCAGTATCCAGAAAGTGAATTGACTTTTTTTATATTTATGTTGTAAGAAGCAAATGTTACTTAGTTTTAGGTATCGTACAAAAAATGCTCTTTCATGTTATCAGTAAGCAAAAGTGCAGAGAGATTCCAGAGAGTGCATTGCAATTGTTACTTAAGCAGAAACAGATTTTGGAAATACGCCTACCCAATTCACATGTACTTTGGCAACAGCTATATGTTGCCTGCCAGTGCATTTATTTTCATCACACAGAGAACAGATAAATGACAGCATTTGGCTTTGCCAGCTAGTGTCCATGCTAGGCTAGAACCCATTACGCATGTAGCATAGTTTGTGTGTGTGTTTGTGTGTCTGTGTGTGTGTGTGTTTGTGTGTGTGTTTGTGTGTCTTTGTGTGTGTGTCTGTGTGTGTCTGTGTGTGTGTTTGTGTTGCCTGGTATTTGACTGAGTGGATGGATGCCAAGTTAAGCAGATATGGCTCTCCTCAACTGGCCAGTTGTCTGAAAGGTCATCTCCACTGATGCATAACTTTGCAGTTGCCTGCAGCTTGCAGCTTGTCCTCAGTGAGGTTTTGAAGTGGATGAGGAAGAACACAGCAAAGGTGAGCACCTGTACATGTGTGTGTGGGGGAGGGGATGGAGAAAGAATGAGAAACTGGAATATTTCCAAACAAGCATTGAAGTATGCGAGTGTCATGATATTTTGTACATCAATAAAATTCCTTAAATAGGTTAAAGAAATGCTATATATAGTACATACATTGGCAGATTTCAGTAAAGATTACTTATCACCATTATACAGTCTGTTGGGTTCAATAAACAGGTGAGCTGGGCAAGTTGTAGCTGTAGTAATACTGAGTCAACAACCTTTAAAATTACATAATACCTTTAAAATTAAGTAATATATAAACTGAACACCCACCAGTGGATCTTAGTTACCTGTAAGAGACATTCACAATGTTTTTGACACACCACCTTTCTCCCACCACAACTATTAAGGACGTGAAAAAGGTCTGTTTATATTTTTACTTTTGGAAGGCTGTGTAGGCCAAGGCGCTAAGTGTTTCATTAAACTTGCTTACTTCTTGGATCAGTGGTCTTGGTGGTATTTTACTGTTTATTTTTCACCTCCATCCTCCCTAGGTATAAAGGAGAAGCTCTTTAGAATCTGAAATTTGAACTCCTTCAGCAGATTTCCTTCATGTGTACAGCCACTGCTGCAGCCATCTGACACAGTCCACCAACATGTGGTGATCAGTTGACATCTCAGCGCATCCAGAACATAATGGTCTCAAGTCTGATATAACTACAGAGTTGATCATTTACCTTTTGCCAAAGTGCTTGGATAGCAACTACACTTAGAACCATGACTGTGATTGAACTTGTACCAGTACTGCCTATATAGCTGTCTTTTCTCTGTCCTGCTTGTGAATTTCATGAATAGGTTATCAATCCAGAGCCAAGGTCTGGAAAGTGTCCAGTATGTAGATGTGAAGGTTATGTCTTTGTGGGCAGATGCTGATATTCTCATCGCCTCAAGTAACTATGATCTTCAGTGCACTAAAGTAGTTTGTTGCTTAGTGTAAAGAGGCTGGCATGAAAATCAGCACCTACAAATCTGAGATCATGGTTCCCTTTTGGAAAGCAGTGGGGAGCAGCTACATTAAGTATTTAGGGGTTGTATCCGTAAGTGGAGTCAAAAGTGGGTAGCGAAGTTGTCTTATGTTTGGGTACAGCTGTGGCAGAATCACATACATTATACCAAACTGGGGGGGGGGGGGGGAGCTAAACTTAGAATTGCCTTAGGGGATGATGCTGTCAGTTTATTGGCCTGCTTATTCATTCTTGCATATGGTCTTGTCATTTTGGATACTGGCCAAAAGGATGAGATTCTGGATACAAGTGCAGTTGTAGTTTGGCTCATTCTGTATAAAACAATGAGGAGTCTGGCAACCTGGGATGATGCTGGGAGTAGGGGCACTGCTTTGTCACCTTGTGAAGATGCTTCCTGGACTTCTTCCAGTTGTGATGCATCAGTAACAACACTCTTGAAGGAAGTCTCATGGCAGACCCAGCACATGTTCAGTGAATTATATCTCCATTTTCCTGTAATGACTGAGAATTCCACAGGATGAGCTTGGAGCCACTTGCTCAGGATAGGGATGCCCAGTCTACCATATTGAGCTTGCTTCAGTTACAACCATCACCAAGGCAAGCATTTTAGAGAATAGCTGGATGGAGAAGTACTAGTGTTCTGAATGGATTCTTGTGTCTAGCTACAGAAGTGATAGTTCAGCACAGCTGTCTGTCAGTTCTGCTGAGTCGCGTTCCAGCATCTTTTAACATTTTAAGAGAAAAGTAAATGATATTTCTGAAGGGTTATGTGGTTAGGTGCTTCTTCTCCATATAAAATTGTGGAAGCCAAAACCAGTAGAAGTACAACTTGTTAAATTTAATATCAGACAGCTAGGACAGCTAAAATGTTTCACATGAAAACCTTCTGCTTGCTCTCTCAACTGCTTGCATGGTCAGAAAGAGGCAAATACCTACAAAAGACGTAGCCTACAGTTTTAACATAGCTCCAACAAACGTCACTGCAGACTTGCATTCTGTGAAATTGTGCGGAGCTAATATAGCAGAGCTAACGACCTGGCTGTGTTGATTCTATAACCATCTGATATACCAAACTGATCAGTATGATTTTTTGCACGTGGTGTGCACTGTACAGCATTTATATATTTGCTTCATTGTTTATTGCAGGCCTCTGTCCTTTGTATTATGTCTGCATTGTTTCTCAGGGTAGCCCACTAGGTAGTTTCAAGTGGGGGTTGTTTTGCTTGCTGTGGCGTCAGCCCACCTAAGGTGTTAGCAATTGGCCAACACCTCTGTGTTTGTCTGATTGCCTGAGGTTTATTTTCTCTGTTGTACTTCTAATACAAAGACTTACATTCTATGAAACTGTGCAGAGCTAATATAGCAGAGCTACCTGGCTGCGTTGATTCTATAACCATCTGATATACCAAACTAAGTATACTTTTTTTTTGCACTTGATTTGCACTGTACTGCATTTATATACATTTGCTTCATTGTTTATTGCTGGCCTCTGCCCTCTGTATTCTGCCTGCATTGTTTTTCCCTGTCCTCGCACCCAAGTATTGTTGTATTCTTAAACTTGGTGGCTTTGGAATTGCCTGCCCCCTACGGTAAAATTGATTTTGGTCACTCCTCCCATTCCCATCGTATTTTTTCACTCAACTGAGTACAGTGAGATCATTTGGGAAGGACTGCCCCCTTGCTTCTTTGATTTTGGACACTCCTCGTTGTCCCATCATCAGCTCAGTCTGCTGAGTACAGAGAGAGCATTTGGGAAGGCTTCTTAATCTTGAACTATCTTCGGTTTCCTCCCTTTACACTTACTAAAAACTTTCTTCACCTTCCTTTACTGTAATTGTGTTATTCCTACTTTATTACCTTATTTTTGCTGTGTACTGTTAAGTGTTCAAGTGCTTTTATTCTGCTGCATTTATTAATGCTTGTTAATAGCCTGATTACATTTTTCTGTTATTCTAAGCATCTTAGTTTTGGTTTTAACACTTGTGCTTCAGGCCAATTCCTTTACATTTAAGAAGGTTTTTGTGGTCTACACTTATTGTGGACAAACCCTTATCAAAACCCCCTCTCCGTAAGTCCACCCAAGTATTCAGAACAGTATGTCTGGACAATTCCCATCGGTTTTTCCTGCCAGCCTGGTCTACGTGGGTATACTGAGACAGGGTAGCAACTACCTCATGTTTACCGACAGCCCTCTTCTAGTCCATAATTCTTCTACTTGTGAGAAATGCATCTACATCAGTAACCTGGAATCCATGCTGTCTCACGCCACAGTCAGTACTCCTGACAAAGGGGATATTGCCAGCACAAACACCACACCACTCGCATCACGTATGCCGAGGTCCTCAATAAAAACTTAGCTAAACAGCAGAGACCTGCAAAACGCACTCACAAATATTCCACACACAACAACAAACACATCACACACACCAGAGAACACACCAGTGTCTCACAAACACAGCCCATAAGACAAAACAATAAGCTATCACAGCCCACAAGGCATAACAATAAAGCAAATATGCTAGTCACTGGCAACTCAGTTGTGTGACACATCGATGTCCCCTTCACCAGGCTCAACAAAGAGAGGTTCACAGTCAGTTGTCTGTCTGGTGCCAGAATCTGGCACATCACACATGCACTTAAGTCTCTCCACAACAGATACAAGTGTGACTCTGTCATTGTCCATGTGGAGTGAACAACTTGAGACATACCTCCCTGGACTGTATGAAGAGAGACATGAGTGAGCTCTCAGAGTATGTCTCCCAGGCAGGTGTGACCATAGCCCTAAACAGCATCCTACCTTCACCAAGAATGTTACCACAGTGCCAACAAAAATTAATTGACTTTAACAGTTGGCTTAGTTTTTAGTTTAGTTTTTGGTGTCATTCCAAGGGGATCCACTATCTGTCTGCCCGGGATGACATGGTTGACAAGTTTCGATGCTTTGCCAGAGATGGCCTCCACCTGTCGCTACTGGGATTCTGAATCTTGGCCAAGGCTCTCTCCTGTCTGTGTGCCTTTTTTTAGGCAATGTCCAAAAGACAAATCTTCCAACATAAAAGAGCTGTCAAAAAGCAAATTGAAGGTCATGCTGCTTAACACTAGGAGCCCTAACCTGAAAATGCACTCACTGGAGGCTCTCCTTGCACTGGAAGATGCCGATGTCTGTACAGTCATGGAATCTTAGTTCAGGGTTGTGGAGAGCACCCCTGCCTTACCAGGCTGTAACTCATTCCACGCATTCCGACCCCAAAATGAGATTGAGAAGACTAAGGGTGGTGGAGTCTCTATCCTCATTAAGGATAGGCACACCTCCAGACTGGTTTGCCAGCATGACACACTGGAAGTACTCCAGGTCAACTGAAAGTTGGCAAGACACCCATCCAAGCTCTAGCCAGCTATAGACCTCCCCCCATGACTCAGTATTACCCACTTCTCATACCTGGATCTACTTGACTCCATCAAGGTACCCCCTATAAATCTGATCCTTGGTGACTTCAACTACCCCACCATAGACTGGATGAACTATTCCTGTACTAATGCACTCACTCAGATTCCTTGACTTCATCAGTTCTAATGCATTAGACCATCTCTTCTCATCCCCCACAAGGGGAGACAACATTCTGGACTTGGTTCTCACCAACATGGTCATCCGATGCACTACTCCCATAGTATGTTCTTCCCTGGTGAGATCAGATCATCGGACTGTCTTGTTTGAAGTTTCTGTCCCACCCAACCCCACCCCACCCCAGCCATAATCGAGCTAAAAAAAATTCTCAAAAGCTGACTAGAACCTCCTGAGGAAGGGTATCTGGAGCTTCACACCACCGCCCCCTCAGAGGATACAGACAACTATGCTGAGCAGTATGCCAATGCAGTATACAACCACCTGTGCAACTGCATGGACTCAGACATACCCAACAAAACTAAAACCTGCTCCTCAAGGAAACAAACCTGTTTGGTGGACATCTCCATTAACAGACTTTACAACAAAAGGAAGAAGCTGTTGTCCAAGGGTAAAAAGGAACAAATTTCAAATTGGAAAAACACCCTCCTTAGTCTCAACAAGCAAATTAGATCACTAGTGAAAACCTCCAAAGCCAATTATGAATCAAAACTAGCCTCTGAAACAAAGGGAAACCACAAAGCCTTCTTCAGTTACCTCAGGAACCTCCATGGCAAAGCCCAGGTTTCTTCCTAATTAGTATTTAACAGTATCACTTACACTGCTGATCCTGTTGACTTAGCCAACCTGCTAGTAGATAGGTTCAGAGCAAACTTTACACCCTGTCCCCCTCAAGGCCCTTTTGACATTCCTGATACTTGTCCAACACCTCACATCTCTGTAGATAGTGTTAAAGGCTTTATCCAAGGCAAAGACCACAGCTTCCATGGGACTTGATAGTATCCCAGGCTGTATTCCACTCCCTCATCCTGGTTTAACAGCTACCTCTCAAACAGATATCAGTCTGTCAGATGGGAAACATCCTTCTCCCCCTTTCTGTCTTGTTAAGACCAGGGTTCCCCAGGGTTCTATCCTGGCCCCCCTACTTTTTAATACATTTATAAATGACCCCCATGTCTCCTGCCCCTACTCTATCTTAATACAGTACACAGGCGATTCCACAATTCTTAACACCTCCGACAATATACAAAATCTCCACACAGTCTCTGCACGTAGTAGAACAATGGCTAAGTGTAAACAACCTGCTTCTCAATCCCAAAAAGACCAGGCTTCTCCTTTTCCTTCCAAAAAACCTCAGTCCAGCTAAAGACAACTTCACCATCTCATCCTTGGGTAATACAGTTATCACCACCAACTCAAACACCAAATTGCTTGGCATTACTATAGGCCAATTAAAATTCGACCTACATATCTTAAATCATATCAAAAAGGCCAGTCAAAAACTAGGTCTCCTATACCGCAACAACAAATATATACCTAACAAATCTAGACCTGTACTGGCTCAAACATTTATTCTACCATCCCTGCTGTATGTTGCTACCATACTTACTAACCTCCAAAATAATCTCTTAACCAAACTAGAAACTACCTGTAACAAGATAGCCAGATTCACAGCCAGTAATAGCTGCAAATCCCATCATTGTATATCCCTGAAAAGCTTAAGATGGCCTGAGCACCCCCACATGCTTCAAATATCACAACTACAAATTGCACACAGCATCCTAAATAACCCCAACTCCTGCCCTGCCCTTATATCCATAATTACGTCCTGTACACCCAATCATGACCTCAGAAGCACACTACAAAACCTTCTGCAGGTGACCACGCCAAACAAAAATATTGGAAAAATACTTTACACTCATTCAATTGCATACTCATGGAACAAACTTCCATTGTCCCTTCATTCTACTAACAAAAGTGGCAAATTCAAAAAGCAACTAAAAATTCATTTCTAACATGCATGGATCTGTACTTGTCAGAAATCACCTAATGAATTTTTATATCTGCGTGGTGTCTACCTAAACTGTTTATATGTCTTACTTTGCAGTTAGTACCTATGCTATTAAATGCACCTTTGTTGTACTGTGTCATGATGTTACTCTGAATTTTTTATTTTTTTTATTTTAGGCATTGCTACATTCCTTGTAAATAACTTTAATGCTAACCAGATTTCTCAAACATATTGTTACTGCATTCACAAAATACTGTACTTTTGCCTTGTATATATTCATATTGTATATTTCTGTCTGTTTCTGTACTGTTAAGTATCTTGCAACTTGAATTGTTTTTTCTCATTTTTAATTACTTTCCTAGAGTTTTTCTCCTCGGGTCTCCGCTGAAAAAGGGCTCTCTGGGCCAGTTGGACTAACCCAGTTAACAAATGTAAAATTAAAAATAAATAAATATTCTGCACCATCTCCAGCAAGAACTGGCTTCGCCATTGAGCACCCCATTCAACCACGGCCTAAGTACAGGCTTCATTCCAGCAGAGTGGAGAACTGCCACTGTCACACCCTTGCACAAAAGTGGTGCCACTACTGACCCTAAACACTGTTGCCCCATTAACTTGACAAGTCTGATCTGTAAAGCCATTGAGCATATTATTATGGATCTCGTATACAAGGACATAGGCAATCTCCAAGCACTTGACCCCACCCAGTTCGTATTCGTCAAGGGCAGATCTTGCCTGTTGAACCTGGTTGACTTCTTTGAGGCTGTCATCAAGGCCCTGGTTGAGGGAAAGTCAATACATACAGCTTACATTGACTTGGTCAAGGCATTTGACACAATCCCCCAATCGGGCATCATCAAAAAGCTAACACAAATTGGTGTAAATCCCTATCTCTTCATGGGAGGGGGTTGGCCACCTGGCTCACTGACAGGAACCTCAAGATCAAAATAGGCACCTCCACCTCTGATAGTAGACCTGTCTAATAGTGGAGCTCCTCAGGGATCTGTCCTGGGACTCCTACTGTTTGGTATTTACTTCTCAGAGGTCCAGACAAAGACAAAAGACCTGTAGCTGACCAAGTTTGCAGATGACTGTAAGTTGGGTGCTGTCAGTGACTCCTCAAATGATGTTAACATACTGCAAGAGGGTCTCGCAACAACTGATGACTGGTGCCAAAGTCATGGCCTCAAGCTAAACGTCAACAAAATGTATTGTTATAGCATTTGGCAAAAATACGGCCCCTACTGATTACTACATCAGTGGCAACCCCCTAAACCAGTGATGTCAAACCTATGACACACATGTCAAAGATGACCCATGCCACAACATTTTTGGTGACGCATCAGCGATCAGCAACACCCCCGTTACCATAGACACTGCTTTTGCATTCGTTGCTCATGTGAAGTGCACTGATTTTTTGCCAGGAGCTTTTGACATGGCAAACCCAAAAGGTTCACCATCACTGCCTGAAGCACACAACCTGTGGTGAGAGACCTGGGTACTCAGGTTTATAACAATCTCACATTTGACCATCATGTAGCGGCAGTGGTCAGAAAAGCCTTTTACTTGGTTCATCTCTAAGTTAAGGGATTGCATCCAGAAAAAAAAAGGTTATTACCTCTCTGTACTCCTCCCTCATTAAACCAATAATTGAGTATAATGCCACATTTGGTATGTACCTCTCCAAACATCTTCATCAACTGGAAAGGCCATAGAAATATCTCACAGTGAGAATCCATGGCCTCGCAACACCTGTCCTGTGCAGACAGGCTCAAATCACTATCACTCTACTTGATATTGTACAGATTGCTCAGAGGTGATCTGTGTCTCGCCTGCAAGGCAGTCTTGGACCCTGCCCTACTAGAAATGCTCCATATCTGTAAACCTAAATCATCACGCATTACCAACTCGAAAGGCCTAGGCCTGAATCTAATATGTGACATCAACAAAACCTGCTGGACAGACAGGTTTGTCTATTGGAGGCTGCCCCGTCTCTGGAATAAACTTCCTCGCTGACCCTCTTCAAGCACAACCTTGATGAGTGGATGGGAAACCACGAATTTGTCCCAGGTGTTCCACCTGTGTCCCTCATTAACAGGGATGACAGGTGCTGACTGAGGTTTCTTTTTGGGGATAAACCCTTGGCTAGGCTTGTAAGGGCCCCAGGGCCATTAGTCTAGTAATCTTCTATAATCCTGTGGACGAATTTAATAGGCAGCACAGTGACTCAGTGTGCAAGACCGCTGCAACACAGTTCGAAGATCTCTGGTTGAATTATGATCTCAGGTCAGTGGAGTTTGTGCATTTTCTCTATGTGGGGGGTTTCTCCAGGCACTTTATTTTCCTCCCACCTTACAAAATCATGCTATGTTATTGCCGATTCTAAATGCTCATCCATGTATTGCATTTCTGTTTACCATTTTGGCCTTGGTTGTGGCTGAAAATGCTTCAAAACAGCCAGCCAGTTAAGAACTAAATAGATTAAAAATAAATGCATTTATTCAAATAAAAGTACAAGTTGCCTTTTTGTTTGGTTTGTAAAAAGAAATTGACATATTGCATTTTTTTTTACCTTTTCTATACTGTAGAGTGAAAATAATGGTCAACTCCACTGCTATGGACTCATTGGCTAGGAAAACCTTTCCATAACATTCCTACCTGTTGTCAAGGGACATCCTCAGTACTGTTAATTGTAGTGAGTGTTGTCCACGGGACTTCATTTCCATATCCTGTAACCTTGGGGATGCTTGTTACCCAGAAGAGCTCCTGTCCGACATCTTCTTCATATAGTGCCAATGCTGCCAAGCTGAATGACCCTAGTTTGCTGTGCCCACAGATGTTAGAGCATATTCATAAATATTCTAGATTTGCAGGTGATTGCTTTGTGCAGTGCATACCAAAGGGTCACTATGGTGCCATATAACTTGCATAGCCTGATGGCATCCAGTGTAAGCCGGGATGCTTTGTGGCAGTATATGGAGGACCAAGCACTGAGGGAGTTTATGGAGCAACAGTATTCTCCCTTCTTGAAACCTTGTAAACTGTCACAAATTTAGCATTCTGAACTGAAGAAGGTGAGGTGCTCTGTGCCAGGCCGTTGCCATCATATAGGGTTACCACCTGTCCCACTTTGCAAGGGACAGTACCTCTTTGGGCAGTTGTGTCTTGACAAAAAATTGTAAAAATGGCAAATGTCCTGAGATTTTAGGACAAAACTATTTCCTATATTTTATGTAATAGTTGCATAAAACAGTTATTCTGTATCTAAAATACCTAAATGTTATAAGAAACAGAATAAACAACTAAAATGCTGCAAGAATAAGCTTTTATTTAGGCAAAAAAATTAAGTTCTATCCTTTGTACTGACCGTGGGTATGTGTCGGCCTGTAAAATCTGATGTTTGTACCAAAAATGTCCCACTTTGGCCATTTGAAAAGGTGGCAACCCTACCATCATATTGTGGGAGTTCAGCAGGTCCCAGTTTTATGCAGTCTTTTAATACTCAATACATCATAGTGAACATTATTTTGTACTCTTTATCCATAGCTGAAAAAGGACACAATTTTAATATCTGTGCTTGATTTCCTGTCTGTTTCACACCCACCTATAAATGTACTTAAGGGTGTCATTATTTATTTAACTGATGGTGATATGAAAGGTAAATAAAACCTAGTAAGTTCATGTGTTTTACAATAGCATTCTCTGTCATAAAATGATGCACACTTATGATGGTCTAAGTGCTACTATTTATGCTTTGGTCATTGAAGCTGCTAAGAACACATTATTTTTGTCCTTTCACCACACTTTACTGATGTTTGATTTTTCTTCCTAGTCAGTGTTTTTGCCCATTCATTCCCATGCTTCTGCTAGGGTGAGAGTCGAGTTTCCAGGGGGACAGACTGCCATACTGCAAGCGGATAATCTCGAACCCTAACTTCCTATGCTGATTTCAGGCCCATTTCCCAGGCAGATTGAATCTGGGAGGTAATAATCCTTTTGTGACTGTCCTGGGATCCAAATTTCCAGGGACATGCCATGCAGTTGACAGTACTATGTTACGTCTTGTGTCCATGATCACTCATTACCTCCCCCAAGGCTGAAAAAGTCTGGAAGGATCTGTATAAAAAAATGAAATAAAATTATAGTTCAATTGAAACATTTATACAGGACTCCATTTTCTACAATTCCAGCAGTAAATCCTGATCTGTATAAAAAAATGAAATAAAATTATAGTTCAATTGAAACATTTATACAGGACTCCATTTTCTACAATTCCAGCAGTAAATCCTGTTCTTTTCAAAACAACCGGGATGCTTTGTGACAGAATTCAAAAATCAGAATTAGCAGAATCAAATATTTAAGCCAGAGAATCAAAAGTCGCAACCAAGGTTAAGGAATCTGTAACCAAAAAACAAAACTCCTTCCAGGGTAGAGACAGGCCTTTTCATTATAGTGACTCTAGCAGAGGATTTCCATCTGTCTCTCTGTCACTGCTGTTTCCACTTTAATATACCAAACCTTTGGTGGCAGGCTGGCTTTGTTTGCCATCCAGTAGACAACATTTACAGACAAATTGCTAAAGGAAATTGTTTCATTAGGTTTTACTCTGAATTGCCTGAAAACCATTTCTGTGCCATTTGCATGACTCTTCTCTGTTTTATCATATACCAGATGGAAGAGATGTCCAAAGAGTTCCATTACAAGAGCATAAAGGGAAATATTCTACATTTTTCCTTGTCAAGAAATGGAGAATGGAGACCTGAATTAGGACTGTTGCTATACCTTCTCAGAAGTAAACAAGTCCAGAATGTTAACTTTACAGCTCTTAATTTTTCTATGAATGGCCTGGACATATGTCCTAAGCAAGGCACATGGAAACTTTACAGAAAAATATTCATATTTTTTATGGGTAATTGATGCTTTCCATTTGGTCTCCTACTTAACTCCCACATTCCATGCCAAAATTTTAGGCCTAGAGTTTGCCTAGCTCAGGACTATGGCTGTTTGTTTCATGCTTTCTGTATGACTGTCTTATTCAGGAAGACACTGTTTCAGCTGTTCAGACAGCTGTCAGCAGCATTCACCAGCCTAGGCTTGATCATCAGCATGGAGAAGCTAACCCCTCTCAGGAAAAAATATTTTGAGAACCATTGAGTACCATTTTAC
The DNA here is from genome assembly GCF_019279795.1 of Protopterus annectens. Classification (NCBI taxonomy): domain Eukaryota; kingdom Metazoa; phylum Chordata; order Ceratodontiformes; family Protopteridae; genus Protopterus; species Protopterus annectens. Next base: position 695,755,703 of record NC_056730.1, on the reverse strand, counting down.
GATAGCTGCTTTCTACACAACAGAATGGATCACATGTTCTAGCTTTTCCAGTTTAATTCTACAGCTGTGGTTGCCTGGAAGAAAATCTTGCTCACTTAAGATTCACATCTTTAGTCTTTCCAATGATCCTAAATGGCAGAACTGACAGTAAGACACAGCTGTACCTCCGTAAATGTTTGGAGCTTTGGCCAGTATGACTAGAGAATGCTGTCCCTTTGATACTAGTCTTGATCAGTTGTTTTTTTAAACGGTTGAGGTCTGAAGTTCAAATCCCAGGCAGATTTGTACTCATCCGTAATTACATTCTTCCTACAGAGCCTACATTTGAGTTAACTTGGGAAGGTTATTTAGAAGACCTAAAAATGGAGTCAACCTGGTCCCTTGGCAAATGCAATGGCAAACCAATTTGAAAGAAATTATAGCCATTTATCCATGAATGCTTTTCATTCAGTGCAGTTACCTGGTCTTCTCCCAGAAATAGCAGGCAAGAAAACATGTTTGCAGAGTGAGAGAGACTTGATCTTACAATTTTTAAAGTTATGATAATTTACAATTTATATCCATTCTAATTGTGTGTATTTATTTTAATTTTGTTTACCAGGGTAGAACACTGATCAACAATGACCAGAAATTAGAATTTGTTGGTAGAGATGCAAGTGTATCACGAATGGAGTCTACATAGTTTGCTGTTTTTCCATCTCAGTCAGAGGTGGGGTTCTCCAGATGTACATCACCTGATCTGAAGTAGTTAACTTCATTTTATTTGCAACCTGTGGGTATTCGGATCCATATCGGATCCAAGCCGGCAACTTTTTTTCTAGCATCTGCTCCGAGCTCCTCGCCCTACCCATAATGCACTACCATCTCCTACCTTCCCTCAGATCTCGTTTGCCGTGCTAGTAGTGTACACTGTGGTCTCCTTCGCTCTGAGCTCAGGGATAGTACGTTTATTAATACTTGGTCTTTAGTGTGTCTGAGTTAATTGTTTCCCTTCCTCCCCCACTAGTATATCGCTTGTTCGTCGGTTAGTAAAAAAAAAGAAAGAGTTTTTGTTGTAAAGCTCTGTAGAGTAGTTGTTAGGCCTGCCCTTCCCCTACGTGTGTTTTGTGTGTGGTGATTTTGTAGGCAGGGGTGTTTGGTGCAGGACCATGGCTGATCAGCCAAAATCTGTATTTAAAAATGCACAGTGTGGCCATAAGCTCTCCCCGGCTGATGATCATACTCTGTGTGTTATTTGTTTGGGAGTGTCACATTTGCACTGGGTTCAATCCTAGAGCCCTCAGGGATCGGAAGGCCAAATTGGTAGCTAAAGGCCTTCTCCCTGCATCTATGCTGGAATCTGCCACCACCTCAGTACCTAGTACTCAACCTCCCACCCAGACAGGGACTCAAACTCACAGTTCTTCTGGTGCTGAGTCAAGCAAGGAAAACGCTACAGTCAGTGCAGCTGACAAAGAGAAGAACAGAGAAAGGCGCAAGGAGGATAGGGACAAGAAAAAGGGATAGACCTCGCAAGAGATCCCTGGAGAGGGAGCTCTTCCTTAGTCCTCCTAAGTCCATGAGGCCAGTTTCTCCACAGCTCCGGTCTCTTCGTTTTTCACTGGAGCTGTTGGAACCTTCAGATCCGAGGCCTTCTTCGCCCTCACTGCGCAGACCAGCCAGATCCGAGTCTGTGGCTTCTTCGCGATCGACTCGGAGCTTATCAGACTTAGACATGGACAGGATGATGCGGAGATTCATTCAGACCCAAATACAGATGGGAGTCTTGCCAGGCCTCTCTCCTTTTGGAGGGAGGACCTCCATGCCCTTTTTTTGCCCCATCTCTCCTTCCCTGATCCGTGCTTTGGGGCTTATGGATCCGAGAATTTTCGGTGCTGGTAGCTCAGCGCCGACGGTTCCCCCAACCTCGAACTCCGGCTGTTACCTTTAGCTCCTCGGATCTGACTAGTTTGGACCCGAATTTCTCTTGGAGCCGCAGACTGGGAGTCAGACCCGAGGGAATGGATTCTTCGGCTCCGCCTTTTTCAGATCCAACCCGCTTCCTCGGACCTCAGGCTACCCTTGCTTCGGCTCTGGTCCCTGCTTCGGATCCAGGGAGGGCTTCTTCCTTGCTGGCTGCCAAGGAAGTACGCTCTCCTTCGGCCTTCAAAGTGGTGGAGAGGGTTCTCTCCCAGGGATTGAGACCCCAGCCCATCCCCTCGGGTTCCACCCAGACACCCCTAGATTTGGAGATGACTCCCTTCATCCTGTCTAAGCCAGTGCCAGAGGATCCCCAGGGTTTTTCCCCTGAGGAACCCCCTGCGGCCCACGAGTCCTCTTCTGAGAGTTCCACTGAAGAGGGTCACTGTAAGCACAAGTGCAACAGGAGGCACTTGGACTCCCCAGAGTCCCTCACTACGGACACTGACTTAGATGATGGAGAAGGTTCCCCCAGGTCATCTCCCGAAGACATCTCCTTCAGAGAAATCATGGAGATCCTCCGCCAGAGGGGAGGTTTTTCAGCCCCAAAACCTTCTGGAGATGAGTCAGTGTTCCTGGAGGCCTTTGGCATGGGCCCATCTACTTCCTGGGTGACCCTGCCAGCGGACCCCTTGGTGGACCTTATCACGTGGACACGGAAGGAGCCTGACACTGTAGAGCCCATCCCCAAATGCCCCAACAAAATTTTATCTCTTCCTCCTGACAGACAACCATGGTCAAAAGGAGCCCCAGTTGACGCTATGTTGGTCGAAGCAGCCACCAAGACGGAACTGGCACAGGAGAGTTCCTCCGTACACCCTCCAGACACCGAGTCCAGGTCGGTGGATAGGTTTGGGAAGCGCGTTTATTCCTCATCGACCTTTTCAATCCGTTCGCTGAACTAGTTGGCACATGTGATCCGGCTTCAACGAGACCTTGCATCGGAATTCGCTGAGTCACCCCCAGAGTCTTTCTCACCACAGGACAAACAGTTCTCTGCGAAAATGTCTACTCTGAAGTCAGTCTCAAACACGTCTATGCGGCTCCTTTCCCATTCCACAGAAGGAGCAGCTAGGGCGGCCGGGACAGGCATAGCCATGAGGCGTCATGCCTGGCTCAGGTTGTGTCAGTTCGCAGACCCTTTCAAGGGGTCGTTTATTAATACTCCCTACGACTGTTCTTCCCTTTTCGGGAAGACTGTACGTGACACACTTGTCCAGAGCGAAAAGGACGGGAAGACTTTGCCGTAAGGATCCGCTTCTCTAACCCTTAGCGGTCCTTCTCTAGGAATTAAAAGAAGATGTGGTTCCGAAAATCTCAGTTTTCCTCGGATTCTCAGGACAAGTATTCCCCCAGAGGCAGAGGGGTAGACAAGATCGACGCCGACCCAGAAGTAGAGGGGGTCCCAGGAATTTTGGGTCTAGGGAACCCTTTTCTGATAGACCTGGTCAGTAGCCCTGAGGGGTTTGCCTGACTGTCCTACTCTGGAGGCAGTCAGGGAGGAGATTGTCCTTAACACCCAGCGGCATGGGAGTCCATTATGACAGATCACTGGGTGTTACAGATTATATCCAGAGGTTACAATATCCCATTTGTTGCCCCTCGAATGTTTCAAAACACCTCACGGATGTTCCACCCGCTCACAGGGAGGCCGCAGCTCTAGAGGTTTCAAAGCTGCTTCTGAAACGAGCCATCAAACAGGTTCCCCCCCCAACCGGTCCCGATCAGGCATCTACTCAAGGTTCTTTTTAGTGCCAAAAAAGATGGGGGGACCTCAGGCCCATTCTAGACATGTCAACTCTGAACATGTCTGTAGCCAAACAGAAATACCGGATGGTCACCATACAGTCCATTCTACCTTATCTCCGAGAGTACGACTGGATGTGCTCGTTAGACCCCTAGGATGCTTACTATCACATCAAAATCCACAGAAGCTCCGGGAGGTTTCTGCGCTTCTGGCTGGGAGCCAGTCCTTTTCAGTTCAGAGCCCTACCCTTCAGGCTCACCACAGCCCCCAGGGTGTTCACCAAGGTAATGGCAGTTGTAGCGGCTCACCTGAGGCTTCAGGGTATTCAGGTATTTCCTTACCTGGATGACTGTCTCTTCGCTGTGCCCAACAAGCGTCTGCTTTGTTTGGCCCGAAACTAGTTCATTAGGTTGGCAGATCTATTGGGGATTACAGTCAATGTTCAGAAATCCTAATTGCAACCAGTACTAGTTTTAGACTTCATTGGGGCACAGCTAGACACCTTGCAGATGAAAGTATTAACTCCAGACAGGATCTTACACCTCAGGTGCCACATAGCTCCAATAGCGAACTTCAAGTCTCCAAAAGCGAGCGAGGTTCTTCGGTCACTGGGCTCCATGGCTGCCTCCATATCGATTCTTCCTTGTGCGCGCCTTCATATGCGGGTTCTTCAATGGACACCGGCTGTTCAATGGTCTTGGCTAGACTTGCCCATGGAATTTCCGATCAAGATCAGTCACGTCTGCAGGATGTCCCTTCTTTGGTGGTTAAATTCACCGGAGATATTAGAAGGACACCCCTTCGCGTCATCTCCAGTCCAAGCCACAGTGACCACAGACGCCTCCCAACTTGGGTGGGGGGGGGGGCACTGTTCGGGAAGAACAGTCCAAGGCACGTGGTCCCAGTCAGAGACCAAGTTGCACATAAATGTTCTAGAGATGAGGGCAGTGCTTTTAGCGTTGGAAGCGTTTCACACTGTCCTCCCTCTCGGATTGATTGCAATTCAGCCAGACAGCATGTCAGTTTGTCTCGTATATCAACAAGCAGGGGGAAACCAGATCCTGTCCCCTATGTCGCGAGGCCATGAGAGTGTGGGAGTGGGCGATCTCCACCGGTCGGTTTCTGATAGCAACACACATACCGGGGCGCTCCAACATTTAGTGGACAGATTGAGTCAGGCTATTCTGATGCCATACGAGTGGTCTCTGAAACAGTCAGTAGTGGAGGAGATGTTCCTTGCATGGGGTCAGCCTTGCTGTGATCTCTACGCATCTCTTTCCAACACGAAGTGCAGCGAGTTCTTTGCTCCGATTCCCTCACCAGGGGAAGCCCCCAGAGACGCTCTAGTCCATGCTTGGCGCCCCGGGCTTCTGTATGCTTACACACCATTGCCACACATTCCGAAGTTTCTTCAGAAAGCTTGCCGACTGCGGTGCAAAGTTATCCTCATTGTCCCATTCCTTTGGTCTCATCTCTTAGCTCCTCCATGGGTTCTGGATCCCTGCCAGGATCTAATCTCCCATCCTTCGGGTGTCTGCCCACCTGACCTGGGCAAGCCTCAAGCTGACAGCTTGGTTGCTGCAGTTCCATGGATTGCCAGGGCTCCCCGGTCTTTCATCCCCATTAAAATCCATACTGGTGGCTTCTCTTAAAGATTCCACTAGGAAACTTTATCGCAGTAAATGGAAGCGTTTTTCCATTTGGGCCTCACAGAGAATCCTAGATCCCTTTACAGCCCCTGTTCCAGCAGTGTTGGATTTCTTGTCTGGCATTTTTCAGCAAGGAGCTAGCTCCTCCACAGTGAAAGTACAATTGGCATCCATTTCTAATTTTCATGTTGGTGAAGACAACATTGCCTTAGTCTCTTCTAGGCTGTGTAAGGCCTTTCTTAAAGGCACTTTTCTGTTGCGCCCTCCTGTCAAGGATTCAGTGCCCCCTTGGGACCTTACCTTTGTCCTACAGGCATTGGTGGCAACTCCATTCGAACCTGCAGCTTATGTGGATTTAAAATTTCTATCCTGGAAGACAGCTTTCCTAGTCGCCATTACATCTGCTAGGTGGGTTTCTGAGCTTCAAGCTCTGTCTGCCGTGCCTTCTTATTTGGTGTTCCATAAGGATAGGGTCTCTCTCCATACTAATCCTTCCTTCTAACCCAAAGTGGCATCTGAAGCAAACATTAACCAGTCCATTAATCTGCCTGTTTTCTTTCCTAATTTCCAAAACAAGGATGAATACAAACTTCATTTGTTAGATGTTCATAGACAACTTTGCTTCTATCTTCATAGAACAAAATCATTCCGCAAGACTGACCAGTTTATTTCCTTTTCCAAATCCTTTCTGGGAAAGGCTATTTCTAAGGTTTATTTGGCCAGATGGATCACTCTTTGCATTTCGCATGTCTACAAACCAAAAGGTTTATCTCCACTTGGTATTGTTAAAGCTCACTCTACCAGGTCCATGGTGACTTGCTGCTTTTTGTTCTTGGGTTCCTTTGAACGACATTTGTGCAGCAGTGACCTGGGCCAATTCACATACCTTCATTTCCCATTACAAATTAGATCGGATTTCTAGGGGTAGAGCATCCTTTGGCTCTGTGTTGCTCAGGAATATCCTTCCATAAGGGCTTCCCGGGATTGGAGTAGCTGGGGACTCTGTCCCACAGGTTGCAGATAAAATGAAGTTAACTACTTCAGATAAAGAAGTTATGTACTCACCATAACATTCCATCTGTGTAAAAATATATATGTTATTTTATATACGGACTCTGGTCCACATCTTTACGAGTTGGATGTTATAACCCTGTATTATGTAAACAAGTAGAGCCGTTGTATTATGAGTATGTGCTCAGCAAGTTGCAAGGCAATATGGTCTGTTTTTAATTTATTTAAACAAAATTGGCTTAGGGTTACAAGGTTTTTAGTATGTTTTTCAGTATGTTTTAGTTGAGCGATATTTGTTTGATGCATTATATCTAAGAACCATTGAAAACTTGGTGTTAAATGATTTTTGAGTAATAATATCTACAAGCTTTTCAAACTTGGGTCATTGCCGCTTTAATTACAACATAAACTGTTCCAATTGGTAATTAATTGAAACTTGGCGTTTTGACTTCCCGCTAAAAAGCTATGTATAAAAACAGTTTATTTGTTTTCATTATTTACACCTGATGAAGCGTAGTTTACCTACGTGAAAGCGCTTGTGTGGTTTTATGGAAGAATAAAGAACGTTTTTATCCTACTTTTCCGTGTGGTGACTCCTGTTTGGATCTGTTCTTGACATTTTGGTTGCTTTGTTCTGAACGGAGTCTTTATCTTGTTGCTGCAGTTCTATATATATTTTTTCATTTTCGTTTGGTGCTGCCGGTGACTTTTACTCATGGAATCAAATGATATTGAACTTGATTTTACTCCAGAGACGAGGACATCAGCTTTTACAGCTTGGGACTTTATTAAGTACAACACAGAGAATCCTTTATTGACTCTGGAACTGAACAATTCAGCTAACATTGCACCACTACCTACTACCGGTGAGTCTGTAGCTGTTTTCAATAAACTCATGAGACTGTTCCAAGATGATTTGTATCAACTGCAAAGGTATGTGTGGCAAAGGCTTCACCTAGAGGCATGCATTCATTTTAAAATTATACCTAGAGGTATGCGTGTCTTTTGTATGCCTTCTTATGGTGAATCCCATCCTGTATTGTTGAGGAAGTGGCAAGACCTAAACATACAGCTTGGCTTCAGTTATATAAATTTGCTATTGGAATATTTTGCTCCATTAGAAGCAGCTTTAAGGAAGAAGATAGAGTCTCAGCACCATGACATTCTAGATAAGTTTTCCAGTGAATATTTCACTAAAAGACTTGATAATGTCTTGAATCAAGTTCATTCGTTCAGTGAACGCTTAAAAGCAGTAAAGCAGAAAAAGATACAAAGAGATGCTAATGATTTTGCTACAGGTCAGATTTTTATCTGGCCTAGGAACACCAATCTTCACTCACAAGAAGTCTCTACACTGAAGACTTCAGACATTATTGTTGGCTCTGAGCCTCCTGTTAATGAGACTCTGAATAATGTTCCCTCATATCTGATGCCATCATTATCAGTGAACAGTGTTCAGATGAATAACTATACAGCACATAACACTCAACCATCCTATCCTTTAGCTGTCACGAGTGATGCTCATTGTTCTAATGATACACCTCCACCCAATCAACAAGCTGCTGCTCCCTTTTTTTCAGCAGGGGCAAGACCGAAGGACCATGCCCCCACAGTGAACAATTTTTTACCGTTTCCGGTGAAGGAGCGAGTGGGGTGGCGAGGTCGCTCTCACAGCAGAGGACCAAGAAAAAGAAAAGGCTCCGAAGAAAGATATCCAGCATCAAGGAAACAGCGAAACTGAACTCTCTCATTTATAATGTTTCAGCACACAACTTATCTGACTCAGAAGTTTCTCTTTTAGAGAAAGGACTTAATTTCATACCTTCTCAAACAAGCTCCCTTAATGATGTGTTGGTTGATTTAAGACTGTTTTGTCGTAATGTTTCTCTTAAGATGTTATTTAAGAATAATAGTGCAGTTAACACCAATGAGGTTAAACATTTTTTTAGAGCAAAGAGCAGTTTTATACCCAATATGCCACATAATGTTGAGAGTTTTTTGAGAATGTGTGAATCTGATTTTTATGTTTGGTTTGCTCAACATAAAAAAAGATGCTGTTTTTTTAACATGTCTAAAGCAGAACAAGATTCATTACTATCTCTGAAAAGGAATACAGATATTACTATCAAACCAGCTGATAAAGGTGGAGCTGTAGTCATAATGAATTCTTTAGATTATGGTCTAGCTATGACGGACCTTTTGTCAGAAGATACTGTTTATGAGAGAATCAGTAATACGAAATGTCAGAAGATTATTAAAAATGTACAAGCTGACTTATATGATCTTTTGTTAGGAGGACAAATTAGTTGTGAACTGTATGAATATTTCTTTATAGAATATCCTGTTATTCCTTTGATAAAAGGCCTACCAAAGATACACAAAGGCCTTAGACCGATACCCATGAGACCAATAGTCTCTAGTAACAACTGGGTAACTTGTACCATCTCATCTTTTGTAGAAAGTATTCTAAGACCTTTAGTGGACCGTATTCCACACATCCTTAGTGATTCTTACCAACTAATAGATTTTTTGAAAGACTATGATTTTAACAGCAAGGATGCACCATTGCTACTAGTAACAATGGATGTTAAAAATCTTTTCACCTGCATCCCTAATGAGCAGGGGCTTCAGGCAATAGATGAAGTCCTGGCTGCTTTGTCTGGTTACAGTAACAATAGGATGATCCTTATTCATTATCTTCTTGATCTTATACTTAATAATAATGTTTTTTTGTTCCATGACCAACTCTATTTGCAGAAATGGGGGGTTGCCATGGGCACCCCCTGTGCAAATAGTTATGCCAACTTGGTAGTGTATAACTGGGAACAAGAACATTTATTCAACCACCCAGATTTTAGAAAAGTGAGGATCTATAAAAGGTTTGTGGATGACGTCCTTTTTGTGTGGGATGGCACTGAAGTAGAGTGCATCAGGTTTGTTAAAGAACTGGAAAACACCTCATCTTTTTTAAGATTTACAGTGGAGACCTCCCATATCAAGTCACATTTTTTAGACTTACAATTACAATTTAAAGATGAAAGGATCGTCACATCTCTGTACAGGAAGCCAACTTGGAGGAACACGCTGCTACATTTCAGCAGCATGCATCCGAGGCATACTTTTGAGGGAATAGTATCTAGTCAGTTGCATAGAATTTTTAGAATCTGTGAGTATAGCGACTCTCTAGATAAAGAAATAAATGCTCTAGAGGTTTTGTTCAGGGACAGAGGTTACCCCTCTAAGATGTTCACAGAATGCAAACAGCGACTTATGGACAAGTTCCATGATTATGGGAGCACTGCTGTTGCTAGACACGTTGGTGGCCACAAGCAACGTTTTGCTGTCAACAATAAGTATACAGACAGATTAAGTTATATTACTAACTTTACTAGTGACAGTTTTAGTCTAAATGAGATCATTACTAGAAACTGGAATGTGTTAGTTACAGATACATTCACGAAAACTATAGTAGGAGAATTTCCTAGGTTTAGTTACAGAACCTCACAGAACTTGAAAGAAATTCTCTGTTCAGAGCGTATACATCCACCCAATAGCATCGTTTGTGATAAATTGGGCACCTTTCCATGTGGTGGATGTTCAATGTGTCCATTTATATCTAAGAGCATTAGTTATATACATCCTGAAGGCATTTTTTCATTCATTCCAAGATTTTTCAGTGATTGCAACAGCAGTAATTTAATTTACTTAGCTACATGCAATCAATGTGATGCGTTTTATGTTGGTTTAACCAAGAGACGGTTACGTGACAGGATGTATAATCACTGTTATGATATCAGGAAAGAGAAAGACTCTAATGCCCTAGCTAAACATGTCATGGAGTACACCAACCATAGTTTTGGCTTTAAAGTTTTGGAAATGTTGCCCCACAATCTTAGAGCAGGAGATAATAATAACCAGTTGGCTATTAGAGAACTGAATTGGATTTTTACCTTGAAGGCTCATATAGCTCCTGGCATCAATCATTCAGTATCTGTGAAACCCATTTTGGATAATCGGAAAAAATACTGAAAATTCAATAAGTACATTAAGCTGGATTTATTAGTTTATACTTTTATACTTAGAAGTTGATCTAATAAGATATCACACCATTTGTATTTTTTAAAATACATGTATTTATTGGTTTTTTGTTATATTCATTTTGTGAGTTATGTTGATATAGTTATTCACCTAATTCATTTTACACGTTAGAATTTTTTACTAGTGAGGTTGGTTTTAATGGACTTAGTGTTTTGTCCATATTTTATGAGATTTTGTTATGATTTGACAACACCAATATGGTGTTTTTTATGTTCAGTTGTTGTTCACATTAATATATGATGAAATCTGTGCATATTTGGCACTTAAACATTTATCATCCACCTGTTCTGGTAGTTTGCGTTGAGTTTTGAAACTCCGAGTGGTTTAATAGTGTCTATATTTCTACCCTGATAAGTTTGATCATGGCTACAGCTCATTGCAACATATTTCTATGGATATTTTTTATTATAGAGTCACCGGTAACAACGGTGGATGTTTGGATGACATCAGAGGAGTATGTAGCTGATTTTGGTCA